>NW_014577757.1:67094-86602 GCF_000485595.1 Priapulus caudatus | reverse complement strand
AAACGGCTGCGCCACTCGACCCCGAGAATTTCGAAGTCGATGCCGCAACGCATGGAAAAGTGACCGAGTGAAGACAGCGAAGGCAGCCGCGGACAAAGAAGCGAGCGAGAAAGACGCAAACGACGCGACGCCGTTGTTGGCGTTCTGACGCACAGCGGCACGCGAGCGGTCGGTGGCGCGCATGCGTCGACGTCGGCCCGCGAAACCGACGACGGCGCGCTGGTGCGCGCCGGCGCGGTGCGGCGCCCTTCACGCTCCACGCGCAGACGGCGTTCAGTACCTCGTCGCGCGAGCCTAAACCGCCGTCGCCTAAGGGCGACGTTGCTCACCCGTCGCCGCAAGATCGCGGCATCATGGCTGCGGAACGAACCTCCGAACCTCATTGCCCACTCTGCCAACCCCGCTGCGCTCACCGCATCGCCGCTGACGCGACGCGGCTCGGACGGCCGCCGCGTGTCAGTGTCGTCGTCACGGCGACGCGTAGGTCGGCGCGGGGCGTCGCACGGGGGTCGAGATTCGAATCACATACGGCAGGCCGCTTGCCGGCGCGGCCGTGTCTATAGCGTCGCCGGCGCTCTGCGTGTACGACATGGGCAGGGCCGTCACGCACGAGGATGGTCATCCTCGAGGACGGTGAAACTGCCCTGGGGTAAGACGGCGAGTCAGCCGCGGAGACTCTCCGCCACCGCCAGCCGACCCCGCGTACTGATCTGTCTGACCAGATCTGAGACCTCCTCTTCTCATCATCAGCAATGCCGGTTGTGTCAGTCTTCAGTGCTTCAACAAGTACGACAGGGTCTGAGATTGTACAGTGGTCCACAAGATGACCAGGTCTGCATATTCTGCCACGAGTCAACACGATATAATCAGTCTTCACAGACAGTGTCAACATTTGACCAGGTTCTGCCACGCATCAGCGCTACGAATGAACCAGCGCACAGTGTCAACGATATGACCAGCCGTCTAGCCACCGATCAGCCCATGAATAATTCAGTCGCACTTGCGTCAACGACATGACCAAGTCTTGCCACTGCATAGCACAAATAATTCAGTTCACACTGGCCGTCCAATCGATGTGACCAGTCTGAGCCTTTCTACCGCCCCGCCTCAGTCTTGACTGTCTGGCATCAGCCGCTAAAACTTCTTCTTCCATGCCAACAGCGCGTAACTGACTTCGTAAAATTTCCCATCGTGGTCCATGCGGAGTCTTCCTGGTGGCTTTCGTGAGCGCGGAACTTACCTTTCTGGATGCTGCAAGACGTAAACGAGCTCTGTTGTGTTATATAATACACTCCAACACTGTACTAGGGGTTTCAGTATTTGTGGGCGTTCTATAATTCATTCATAAAGCCGAATGTACGCGTATATGATCGCCTCATAAACCGCGGCTGCGCCGCATGAGCCGCCCACCTCAATGTTGATTGATGGGAACCAAGTATTGCGCCTGAGTATATTTCCCCTCACGGGATGCTCGCACTTATAAACACGCAGCAGCACATTACAGGCGGTTGGAAAGCTTGAGGCCAAATTTCGCGTTATACGGTGCCCGGATTATATAACGAGCGGCCCGCTAGCCAGCGGCGGGTTCGGGTGGGGCGCTTCGAACGAACCCCCCGCCCCCCGAGGCCCTCTCCCAAGCAAAAAAATTTCTTTGCTTGCTGAAAAATTGCAAGACATTGCACCTCTCAGGTTTATTTTTCTTTTTTTTTTCTGCGTCCCCCCCCCCCCCCCCCTCCCCCCCCCCCCCCCCTTAGTTCTGTTTTCTTTTTTTTTTTTTTTTGTTTTTTTTTTCTTGCCCCCCCCCCCCCCCCCCCCCCCCCCCCGCCCCCCCCCCCCCCCTCCATTTTATATATAATTGCAAAATCTCCATCGTGCGCGGAGAGGTGAACAGTGAACACCCCCTCCCACCACCCTCCACCCCGCCATCGATCGCCTTGGCTCCTCGCCTGGTCGCTTCGCGTACTCCGCATGCAGGTGGCTCTTGTGTACAGCGGGGTCTGTCCAGGGAGTCCGCACCCCCCTTGCTCGCGCATGACAAAAGCATCTGAGGGGTGTAATTTAAAAAATAATTCTATGAAGACCCCCCTTCGCGTGCTCGCAAACTCATGGCGTTACGGCTAGGACCCTTTGGTACAAATTCACTGTACTACGTCCCCTGCCGAGGTGCTGATCGTGGCAGACCTGGTCATATCGTTGACACTGTGCGACTGGTCATTCGTGCTGATCGTGGCAGACCTGGTCACAATGTTGACACTGTGTAAGACTGATTATTCGTGTTGATCGTGGCAGAAATATCAGACCTGGTCGTCTTGTGGACACTGTACAATCTCAGACCCTGTCGTATTGTTAACACTGGAAGACTGACCACCCATGCTGATGATGACAGAGGTCTCAGATCTGGTCAGACAGATCAGTCGGCGGGGTCGCGGCGGCGGAAGTCTCCGCGCTGACCGCCGGTCTTCCACAGCAGTTTCACGTCCTCGATGACCATCTCGTGCGTGACGGCCTTGCACATGTCGTACACGCACAGCGCCGCGACGCTCACCGCCGCAAGCGCCTCCATCTCGACCCCCGTGCGACCCGCCGTCGACACCGTCGCCGTGACGACGACCTGACACGCGGCGGCGTCGAGCGTCGTCGTCACGGCGATGCCGGTGAGCGGCAGCGGGTGGCAGAGTGGGATGAGGTCGGAGGTTCGCTTCGCCGCCATGATGCCGGCGATCTTCGCGACGGTGAGAACGTCGCCCTTGGCGACGCGGTTCTCTGCGACGAGGTTGAACGCCTCGCGCGTGAGCGTGACGCGGCCACGCGCCGCCGCCACCCGCGCCGTCGTTGGTTTCGCGCCGACGTCGACCATGCGCGCACGACCCTCGGCGTCCGTGTGCGTCAGAACGCCACAACCGTCGTCGTTTGCGTCTTTCTCGCTCGCTTCTTTGTCGCGGCTCTTCGCTTCTTCACGCTTCGGTCGACTTTTCCTCGGTTGCGCATCGACTTCGGAATTCTCGGGGTCGAGTGGCGGCAGCCGTAACGCTGGCGGGCGATTGGTTTCCCAGTATCTCATCGTGTCTTCATCCATCCACACGTTCGTTCCGTCGGAGGACGAGTTTGGGTCGCCGGCACTCTTCCCAGAGTCGCTAGTGAGCAATGTTTCTTTCGCTCCTTTCTCGTCGTTGTCTGCGCGCCTTCCAGCGGTCGTGTGAAATTGAGTAGCACTAACGGTGTTTACGGGAGGCTGAGATGCAAGAAGATGTGTCGCAGAGGAGCATTGAAGTGGAAGCCTACAAATAGGTTTCGGCTGGCCTGGTGGGTTGCGGTTCGCTGCCGGTATTGTAGTGCGGATCTCGTCTGTAGGGGCAGCATTTGCATCTGTACAAGAACAAACTTTCGGTCAGAGATCTGCCTTTATATGCCACTTGACGTTTTCTTCTGGCAAGAATTTGAAATATGGAAATGGCCATTGCGCCAAATACCAAAACTGACACTGTCTACTGGTGCAATATGGCTTTACAAGTATACCAAAAGGAAACCTGGAGTTTCTTCACTACAACAAGATTCATGGTAGCAGGACAAAAACGTTTTTGCAAAATTAGCCAGGCCGGTACTGCAATTGTACCATACAGCGAAACCTCGTTATATTTTTACATGAACTTTACTAAAAAAAATCATAACTCTGTTAGAGTGAAAATAACTGACCATAGCAAATTTGCCAATTTTGTAATGGTTTTGACATGGATGCAAATGCACCACAGCGTGAGAAACTAGCGGTCGCCCAGTCGCCAGTGGCGATTAGAAAATCTACCGGGTGACTGCTTGCTTGTGTCAGCTGGTCCGGCGGGGCGACTAGATAATCGCCGCACAGCAGCGAAAAAAATACAGACTTGTAAACGGGAGCGCATAATACGACCCGTTCTCAACGTAGAGGGGTATCAAACTTCTAGAGTCATTAATCCCTTAACGCTATGATCACACCGACAAAACTCGCGCGGTCTAGAATCGATTGCGGCCATGGCATGTAGCGCAGCCAGTGTTTTTATGACGCTAACAATAAGTTTTTATATCGCAGGTGTTATCTGTGGGGAGTGAGGCACGACAGTGACACCTGACAGCACGTAATCAAAGCCTGTTAACTGAATTCGTCACGTTTTCATGTGGCTATGAGAAGTGGAATGTGCGAAGTGGACTACTTTTTATGTCAGTTAGATATCTAGAAGCAATGTAAACTGTATATACTTAAAGATTCTAGGCACTTGCAACTTTGCGGATGTGCGGAGCATTGATATATGCCATGGGGGGTACCGTAGCGATGGGAGGAGAAAACGAAAGTAAAACCTTGCCAGAATGCTCACCGGCATTTTAAAATACTCAAAGTAACGAATAAACTATGTGTAATGTGTAGTGATGTCTGTCTGTGTGAATTAAATTGAATAAGAAGTGATTGGTTTCTTAGTCGAGTGAAATGAGATTTAAAAATAGGTGATCGAATGCTAATGTTGTGAACGATTTCTTTAACACTTGATAGTCTGATATGGTGTGAGGGGCTGAATGCATGATGAATGATATTAAGGTCAGTGCATCAAAATTATGAAATTGTAACAAAATCATGTATTGAAAAGTAGCGCTGGCAGCTAAAATAGCTACCCCGCAAAAGAATTACGAGAGCTTTTGTGTCATACAATATCAAAAAAGAGCTCTCGGAAAAAAAGTAAGTTTTAGGTTGCCGAACAGCAGAAATAAAAATTTACAAACTATTATTTTGTTATTTGCTTTTGACTACCTTCTACATTATTTAATGAAATGAATGGTAAATTTAATCAAATATAGGATACACAATGTGCCGCGGACGACAGCGCTCATCTAACTCTCTGCGGTGATTCTGTAGGTGAGTGGTGGGATTCTAGTAAACCCTGTTAGCCCAATGTGTTCCATACACGCAAACAGTGGAGACCAGGGTGTTATCTAGGAAACCTTCTCAAAGGAATGTTCGTGGGGTCGTTATGAAGTTGCCAACAAAGAATGGGGGTATGTTTAAGTGTCTTCAGATTAAGATGGAAGCTTCCCATTCGTGACGTAGTAGCAACAACTTTGGCAAGACAGAATAGGTATAGCACTAGCATTTTACAGCAGCCTACAGCGCTGAATAGAGAGGCTGCCACTGTAACTCAATTAAGTAGGCAAAAAATTACCAGTATTTTTTAACCCACCCCAACCCAAAACATTTTGAGGCGCCAACTTGGAGCAGTGGCCATAGTTACATGTAACACGCTGAAGTACAGAATTGCCATAGCAAATTATACGATTTAAGAGGATAAACTTTCTTCAACAAATTTACTATTGAAAATTTCACCTTCGTGACATTGTAGCTCACTATATCAGCATGTATAGATTCTACTATGCAACCGACCAGCTCAATTCTTTATCTAACAGTAACAAAAATCCCATGTGTTAACCCGGCCTCTTGAGGGTCAAAAGGTATCGGACACTTATCATTCGACGTCGCGAAGTACATTTCATGGTCTTTTAATAAGTTGATAAAAATGGTAGGTCGGGCGCTGAACAAAAAGATTTTCGCTCGGGTCCGTCGACCATGTCCTCAGAAAAATGTCTAAAATTCTGCCCCTGTTGCCATTTGGACTTTGACCTCCAATTTCGGCACCGTTGATGGGCTCTTTCTCCTACCATGATGCTATACACCGACTATCACGTAAGCTGGTGAGCCGTTTAGATTGTGCCGTCATTTCTGCATTCTCTCTATACCTTAAGTTAAGGACACGGATGTTCCCCTCTTTTACACCGCTTTGACCTTTGACCTTTGACCTCAGCTTCGACATCAACTCGTTTTCGGATTACCCCCCACGTCCGAATATCGTGCCGTACGTCGGAGGCCGGCTAGAATGTGCCCAACTGTTGCACGACGAACGGAGGTCGGACGGACGGTGACGGACACACGCTCATGCCGATTTTACAAGCTGCCCATCTGACTTATGTCAGATGAAGCTAAAAATAGTCATCCGAAAGCTAAAGTGCCATGCGAAGCTACACAAAACTCTCCATGTGTTCGCCATTTTCTAGGTCATTGCTGTTAAACCTGTGCTATTCGATTACTGGGGCATCCCGACCAATCAGGCATCGCGTAATAAAAATATGGGTAATTTATAGGAATAATGCGGCGGTCTTCAGGACCCCTGTCTTGAAATCGACTGCGGCTTGTTCCGATTTACTCGCATCAGTGTACAGGGTTCTCCAGAGCATAATAGATCCTGGCGGCCCGCCAGGCTATGTCAAGCCCGCATCTAAATGCCCGCACTCTAAATATCGATAGGCCGCCATGCTAAATTCATAGCGCCACCCTGCACGCGGAACCGCTTCGGCGATTGCAATTAAGGACCGCATAAAGGCAGCACCGCCATGCTATAATGAAAAGCCTTGGAGATACCCTCCAGGTGTATCGAAAACGGAGTAAAAATATAATATTTAGTAATACCTTAGATGCACATCACAAATTGCACCATTCCCCCCATATAAAAACGTCCCACATCCAGTATTCACTTTGCTACGACAGAAATCTGCGACAAGTGACCTACTGACAGCGACCAGTCTTCCTCAGAGGCACGCATGTTCCTGCCTGACAGTACCTAATTATCAGTTTTTCACCTGCACCATTATACGCCCCCTGCGTGGTGACTGTGACATCCCTTTACGAAAATTAAGTGCCAGAAACACCAACACAACCATAAACCACAGTCATAGAGATGTAATTTGACTGTCTTGCATCATTGGTTGAGAAACACCCCAATTTTTTTTAGACTAACGTCAAATTGACCACCACGATTACAATTTCATTAAGAACTTCGGATAGTATATAAAATCGCCTGACAATCAAAATATAATGACAGTTGCTATAAGTAATCGATAGCTTTAACGGCGCCAAAGACGTGACAAGCCTTGCCATGAGCTTTTGCGCATCATATTATGCCTGGATTGTCTAATCATGCTATTTAATACAGGGTACGTTCCCACTAAAAGCGTTATATGCGAATTTATTACATACTTGGCTACATCGGAGTCACCCACCAATAAGTGATCATGGCCGATCTTCTTCATACTTGCTAGGTTGCAACATACCTACAGAGAGGGAAAACAGGTTGATTAGTCATACAACAATAATAGTAATACAATGCGGATAAGCGTATCCAGTGGGATATTTTGTAACAATTTGTTAACATTATGCCTTCACGTAATTTACTTTGTAAAAGTTTTTTTACAATCTTTTTAGTTATATTGTATAATGAGGACACCGGCTATGCGTGCACCTTGCGCTAGCGGCGCTGATGTCAACTACGGTACCTCGAGCAACCGCAAGTAGTCAGTCCCTTAGTGCAAAATATGCCGAATCGTTCCAGGAGATGACAAAAGTCTTCAAAACTTGGCACAGTTGTAGCTTATGCGTACTATAAAATTACTTAGAGGGGTGCCATGCAGATATTCCTTAGAAGTGAATTACAGATGATTAAATGTTCGAACCACCCGACTCCGAACCCCCGGCTACCGCGCCAGCTTATACAATGCCGAATACATGCTACGTTGTACAATGCGCCAGCTACACAAGAGCATTTATCACTGATTTATATGCTCTGAACACACAGTACAGGCAGGCGCGGTAGGGGGGTTCGGAGTCGGGTGGTTCGAACATTTAATCATCTGTAATTAACTTCCGCGTGCATATATTTGCTAATATATTGACTAATCGTGCGTCAATAAACTCAATATTCACAGGGAGTATAGCTAAGACATGTGTCTATAGGTATCTAGAATTTTAGAAATGTAACTCAAATCCTTCGCGAGATGTTAGAGTTAGTACACTATCCTACGGGCCATAGCCGCGCGTATATATTAGCCTATGAGCGATACCGTGCGTATATTTAATTAATTAATTAAACTATTCGTGCTTCAATAAACTCAAACTTTACAGAGACCATAGCTAAGAGATGTGTTTATAGGTAGCTAGAATTTTAGAAATGTAACTCAAATCCTTCGCGAGATATTAGAGTTAGTACACAATCCTACGGGCCATAGCCGCGCGTATATATTAGCCTATGAGCGATATCGTGCGTATATTTTTGGTAATTAATTAAACCATTCGTGATTCAATAAACTCAAAATTCAGGGGTTAACAGCTGTATACAATGCGCCAGTACAGGCGGGCGCGGTTCGAACATTTAATCATCTGTAATTCACTTCTAAGGAATATCTACATTGGGCACCCCCTCTAATATTTATAGTACTGCCATAGGCTACAACTGTGCCAAGTTTGATGCTTTGTCAGCTCTGTGACGATCATGAAGCTAAGGGACCTGACTAAAGTGTTTACAACCACAATTGCATTGAAAAACTGAGTTATCGATCAGCGCCGCGCTGCGGATTAGTTCCACCGGTACCCCATTCCATACCCGATTATTTTTCACTTGCTGCGTGCGTGATTGTTAAATCTGTTGATTATTCACGATATTGCGATATTTGCGATTACGATTATTCCGATGATATTTTCACTTACTGCGACGTGTCCATGATTGCTAAATCTGTGGTATCGCGAACCTACACATGCTGAACACGACCTATGCCAGTGTATGCTACTAACCTGCATGCTGTTTCTTTTTCCTGCCTACCGCTGCACCTATAACCTGTCGCAGATCTGCCTCTGACATGCCGCCCCGCAAGGCATCACGCAGTGACACCTCCGTGTTGCCGAACAAGCAAACCTGTGTTAGTAAAAATGAAGTCAGGTGGTGCTTACAAAGTGTGCGAGTTTTCCCAATAAACCACCTTGGTCAAAGGTCTCTCTGCTCACGCAGCCTCCCAGCTCTTCACACAGCTTCTTACCTCCTCACCCAACCTCCTACCTCGTCACACCTCCCAGCCTTTCACACATCCTTCCAACTCCTCACACATTTTCCCAGCTTTTCACACATCTTCGCAGCTCTTCGCACATCTTCCCAAGTCTTCACACATCCTCCCAGCTCTTCACACATCTTCCCAACTCCTACCTCTGCACACCTCCCCGCTGGTTTTCACACATCTTCCCAGCTCTTCACACATCCTCCCAACTCTTTACCCCACCTCCTACCTCCTCACGCACCTCATCACACAGTCTTTAACCTACACAGACAACATTTCACCTCCTCACACAACCATCTACTTTCCCAGGTTTTCAGCATCTTCACACACATTCACCCACACTAGCAAATGAATTGAGCATATCCTGATGATGGTTTACAACATTGCGCTCCGAGTTGGCTAGTTTTTCTAAACTAATTAAGAGCGACGATGACTGCAGTTCATTAATCTAACGACAACCTGACAATGCACTAGTGGCTGCCTCTGCATACCTTGAGGTTTCCATCGGCTGTGATCCGTAGCCTATTACATGTACCGCAGAAGTTTTCAGTCATCGACGTGATGAAACCAAACTGGCCTCGGAAACCCGGGATCTTGAATGCCTTTAAAATCACAACACGATGGCTCGTTCTATAGCCCTTGAACACGTACAATCTGCACCAACTTAACATGCCGTATGATTACTTACCCACTAAAAAAATGTACCCAATATCAACTATTGCTTAATTACTTGTAAATACTATCTCTAATTCACCAAGCAAAATGGTTAGCTTTCCTCATTTGTGCCCAATCTGCACTCTATGAATACACTGAGTGTATACCACTATATAATTACCAAATATGTTTAAATACGTTTACAATTATTATTTACTAACTATACCACAGCGCTTAACTACAACTGCAATCAGTGTTGCTTACCTTTGATGTGTCATTTGGTTTATCAGTCAGTCGTTCAACCTCTGGCCATCTGCTTCTAATTAAATCTAGCATTTCCTGGTACGAAACCATTTTTTTGTCATTCCATTTGTTGCCATTGAA
Source organism: Priapulus caudatus (assembly GCF_000485595.1). Classification (NCBI taxonomy): domain Eukaryota; kingdom Metazoa; phylum Priapulida; class Priapulimorpha; order Priapulimorphida; family Priapulidae; genus Priapulus; species Priapulus caudatus. The sequence continues at coordinate 76,672 of NW_014577757.1, read as the reverse complement.
TGGCATGTATTCTATGAAGCGCACATCTATATCCTGTGAAATTAATTGTGTGAAAAGAATGAGATTTAAGCAAGAAATACAACTAGACAGTCTGTGAATAGCTGTGAAATGTGATGTTATTAGATGATAAAGACTTTAACTAGTTTAGATTTCAGAATCAGTTTTCAGCCAGACTTTGCTAAATGGACAATTTTAAAATATACATGATAGCAGTTTAAGACAAACATTTCCATTTTGTCATAAACTCCAGCTGTAAAGCTAGTACAAATAAAATCAAAAGGTCAACTTTCATTGCATTATGACCTAAGCCAGCAATTGCTATGCAAATGTGATTTTTAAATTTTTTTTTATTGATATTAAACATTAATGAAAGTGTCAATGACACTGTAGCTCACCTTGGGTGTGATAGAAGAGGGAGGGGGGATATATAAAGCAAGAGTACATATGGGAGAACTGCCATTATATAGCATATCTCCCATTATATACTCTTGATAATGATATATGCATAAGTTTTGATGCGAAAATAAATGTTTCAGATCTGAAAGTCTGAAATCTTGACGAGAGATGGCGCTACACCTAAATGATCGCCATTTTGGTTTTCGAATATCGCGCAAATAAAAACAATAAAATATTCCAGTCAAATTACTGTAATGAAGAATCTAAAACACAATATTACACGTATATAGGTATGATTTTAGAGTTGTTGACCAATTAGACTACATAAACGTAATAGGACGTTGTCATCTCTCCCATAGGAGTAACAACTGTTTTGGGGCTAGCCTTACAAGTTACACATACCAAAATTTAATAAGATCGAATGAATTTAGATGGCCATTTCCATTTTTGCCAAAAAGTGGACGTGTCTCGAAAGTAGGTCGACTGGCATGCTCCAAAATAGGACGTTCAAACCTCTCCCATAGGAGTAACAACTATATGCAATTTGAAACATGTGGGTCAAACGGTTCTTGAGTTATCGTTGACCGTAGCCAAATGTTGACGGACGAACGGACGGACGGATGGATGTGCGACAGACGACACCAGGGCTCGAATTAACCGACGGCACCGACGGCGATTTCACCGACGGCAATTGCCGTCGGTGCCCCTATCAATCGCCGTACTGCCCCTGAAAATCCAACCCGACCGACGGCAGTCACCTGCCTTGCCCTTTTGTGTAATTGCCGTCGGTGCCCTTTAATCTACTGCCCTAGTTGCGTTTTTAGTCGAATCAACATAACACGTGCGCGTGCATGCTGTAGTTGCAATGATGAGCTAAAAACCGATAGTCGCAGGAGGGAATAATAACGGCATCGGATAATTATTTGCTCCTGATAGCGGGCATGTAAAATTTCTTGTTACTGTACTTCCATTAGCAGAGGTGGGTACAGGGGTCGGTGTTACAGTGTAAGCTTACATGGGGGCATATTGTTTTGTACATTAAAAGCAAGACGATGTTGATGTACTAATTTGTTATGAGTTTTCCTTTATTTTACAAAAGTGCCTTGGTGCCCTTCTCAAATTTTGAGAGTTGCCTTGGTGCCTTGCTATTTTAGAGAAAATTCAAGGTGATTTCTCACATGCCCTAAAAAAATTGCCTTGCCCTTCTCGGCGCTTAATTCGAGCCCTGGACGACACCCCATGGCAATAGCTCATCTTGACGATGTCAAGGGGAGCTAAAAATTGTGTTCATATAAATAACACCTAACTTAACTGATAGCAATTCTAAAACATGGAGTACTGTTCCTTTTCAAGATCCACATTTACCTTTGCACGAGTTAAATCCACAAAGTCGCAGATTTCATCATCGTTAAGTCCTCTCATGACAACACAGTTCAGCTGCAACAGTGAAAATATAAACATCAATGAATACATATATATATATGCTCATGTGCATTGCTGGTGATCTCAATTTGATGCATACAGGAGAATACAGTGTGTCAGTATCAGGGTTCTAGCCAGAACAATTTTAGTGCCGGCTAATATCAGTGATTGCGTCATATGCATAAATTATTATAATAGCTACATGGTACTTAGCCAGCTATACTGCATGTACTGTGCGCTGTACGATGTGATCAGATGATGATTTTACGCATAATTATTGTTGAGATTGTGTTTTCAAAAATAATTCTAAGTGTATCAGTTGTGATTATCTGTAGATTGCTCACTAATTTGAACGTAATTTTACAAAAACTCAATCATTTTTGTGCCGTTCGGTAGGATGTTATTTAAAGCTGCATGCCGGTCGGCCAACACCAGAGCCGGCTATTACCAACCGGCGTAGCTACAATGGTGTGCTCACGTGCATTGACGGTGATAACAATTTGATGCATCGATATACAGGAGAATACAGTGTCAGTATAGAGTGTCACTCTGAGGCCTTCATGTGCAACTCACGGAAAAACTCAAATTTATAGTGCAACATATATAGATAAGATGAAGAGCTAATAATGACATGTATTATTTGCTCTTGATAAGATATAACATTAGAGTATTCCTGCAGGGGTGGCAATTGCAGCAATCTATACTTTTATATATGATCTCACATTCAGAATACAGCACTTTTCATATTTCATTACTGGGAATATATTATCAGTATTCAAACAAGATGAACGTGATTTAATAATAGCAAAGTAAATGCTTAAAGGTGGCCATTTTTTACAACACTAATGGCCATGGGGAGCGGTTGGCAACTCCAAAACCTACAAAATGAGATAGAACACATTAAAAAAAAGAAGTTAAAATACATACTAATTAGAATACTTTGATCGTGTGTTCCGTAACTACTTATATGAACAGTATAATTTACATATTTCTGTTTCTAGACTTCCCGACAGAACACAATGTCCAGTTTATTTTTGCTGTACGATTCTTCGCTGCTTTGGTGTCGTGTCCCAAATTGCGTGCACGAATTTAAACCCGTTCACCTTGCTAGAACAAGCTATCTCGCTGGCGAGAAACGCTTGCTGGCTTGTAAATAATCACGTATTAGTAGCTGTGTCAAGGCTGTAGACACGTGCACGTAATGTGCTTTCACGCACGCGTAGACATACCACTTGTGCTTGTATTGACATCAACGCAAAATGTGCTATTGGCTTTGGTTGCGTGCGTGAGTGCGATAGTCATGTGTAACAATACATTCGTTTAACTAGACATTACATAAAAGGAGAACTGACTCTGGCAAGGTTGGTTTCGTACCATAAGCAGACATGCAACATAGACACAATACCGAAGTTAGGCGTGCTTATATAACTGAGACCGTCAGCTGAATTGCAGCCTGGATCGGTACCATCATCAGTTCTTCTTGAAACCCAATTCGTACCTTTACAGGGCTGTATCCTATAGCAAGTGCAGCGTCAATGCCATCCATGACCCTACTCCAACCTTTCCGGCGACTGATGAACTCAAACTTAGCAGGGACTAGAGTATCTAGACTAATATTGAGATGGGTCAGACCAGCTCTGTGCAGGTCAGGAAGCCTTGACTTCAGCACGATAGCATTTGTTGTCATGGCGATTTGCTCTAGCCCTACTAACTTTCGAAGCTCACCTGTAGAGGGTGAAGAGATGTAATGAATCGCTGGCAAAATTTAACAGTCATGTCTCATAACTATGAATATGTACCAGTGACCAAACACATACATACATGCGCAGGAGCACAGATACACACCTGCACTACACGTACACGCACACATACAGGCATATGCATATGTACACACTGACAATCCAATTCATGCACACACAGGTACCCGAAGTTTTGTACCAAAGCATAGAAAAAACACAATCTATGTGCAGTGAAAAAATACACGGGGGCTCGGGGCGATTTAGCCACGGAAATGTCAAAAATAGCCCCCGTAAATTTGCATAGAGTTCAATGCAAACCAAATTTTAGAGTGCTATTTTCATGCACCGCTAGCTTGAAAAGTAGCCCCCGAAAAATTCATTTTACTTTTTTCCCTGATCAATGTGGCATAAATAAATATTTAACTAAAACCAAATCTTCTCCTGTAACGGTACAGCGTTACTTATACACGCAAACGCACGTGCACGCACGCACACACAAATTACCAAGCAAAGCTTTTAGTTTTAACTTGCACATGACGATTAATTTTAAGAATACACAAACCAACCTACCAACAATATCAACTATGTCTTTTCGCACCAAGGGTTCGCCACCAGTCAGCCGTATTTTAGTGACGCCCTCTTTTACGAAGACCCGGCTAATAGTGATGACCTCTTCCGTCGACAGCAATCTCTTCTTTGGTGTCAACTCTACGCCATCCTCTGGCATGCAGTACTGACCTGAAAAGCGATACCTTGTATATGTCACCACGCAAAAGACGACAGAGAAAAGTTTAGTTAAGTTTAGTTAGTAGTTTAGTAGTAAGTTTAGTTAGTAGTTTAGTAGTAAGTTTAGTTGTGATATTTGTCTTCTAATGAATACACGATACTGAAATGATATGAATTATATGCAAATTAAAGAATAAAATGAATGCTTATTAGGTACAACAAGAGGCGCATACTATAAAGTGTAATATTAAATTAGACATTAAACCTGTTGATAATCGAACTTACACTGCTAGGACAGTTAAATGCGTAGATAAGAGGTTTGCATTTTAAGGTAGGTAATGCCCTTTACAGAGGTCTGGAGGTACCTGTCCGTAACCCTGAGTCTATCCTTAACAAACACATATGTTATATATCTAAAGCTGCAATCATACAGCAGACAAACACGCCAAAAAACTGGCCATAATATACATACATCGCAGGTTGCATCTCTCCGTTAAAGATACACGTAGATAGTCATGCTGACGCCCAAAGCTATCTGTCAGGAAATCAGAAAATGGCCTTGCGTCAGGGAACTGATTCGGTTTTATTAAGTTCAGCTCAACTTTCCGTATTGTTCGCTCCTCCTGAACTTGCCCCTATGAAGCAAAAAACAACACACATCTAAATATTACAAGCAAAATAAAAGCCCACTTGACTTACGGTGGACCAGTGGGTGAAATTTAATGGCAAATAGACGTAGTATTAGAGTAACAATCCTTGAATAGTTTTAACGCAGTTGTGTAATTGCAGTTTAAACACGATTCAAAATTGTACAAGGGGTGTCCCCCAGAAAGGTTTTGTAAAAGACATTCAATTGTATAAAATACAGTCATATAACTTTGATATGGATCATAAGATTAAAATTTAAATTATATAAAATTTTAATTCGAAAATAAAATTTCGGCCTCCTTTGATGAGGAATCTGTGGATCCGTCACTTATCACAGCAAGGAAATTGGCCTCATTTATAGCTACAAACTGTTCCCGGCGCCTTGTATCGGCTATCGCCGTAATGAACCTCTGGCAGGCCTTGTCGGTGAGGCAAGTGCTGCCGACATCTAACCCCTTGGCCTTGTCAAGCTGGCACAGCTTGACGTAATCGGTGTAGGGCCTGCCGTTTTTTCCAATAGCATGTGCATTTCTAATGGGGTTCGCCATTTACTAATCGCTGGATAGATGGTGCGCGTGCACTGTCCGGTATCACTGCTAAACAATGGCGTCTAGTTACGAAGAGAAAACCGTAAATTAATTGAAATCAGAGTTGCAAAGTAGAGGTGCAAAGACATCTGGGAGGAAAGCTGATCTGTACACGTACATGTGCGCGCGTGCACGTACATGTGCGTCGTGCGTGCGTGCGTGGGCACGTACGTGCATGCGTGGGCACGTACACGTGTGTGCGTGCGTGCGTGCATAGGCACGTACACGTGTGTGCGTGCGTGTGCACGTACACGTGCAGGAGTGAGTGTGCACGTACACGTGCGTGCGTGCGTGCGTGTGTACGTGCGTGTGCACGTACACGTGCCTGCGTGCGTGTGCATGTACACGTGCGTGCGTACGTGGGCATGTACACGTGTGTGCGTGGGTGCGTGTGCACGTACACGTGCGTGCGTGCGTGTGTGCGCGCGCGTGCACAACACGTGTGTGTGTGCGTGTGCACGTACACGTGCTGCATATGTGCGTGCGTGTGCACTTTCATCACCTCTTTTGATCGCCACACACCATTTCAATCTCAGTTCTGGGTCACTTGGGCCCCCCCCCCCTGTTTCGTGAAACAGGCATGGTCCTTGCATTTCTTTTTGCTAGGATCTTTCTGTGCCTCTCGGAAGCATCATGCGCTTTAACAGTTTCCAAACGATAGTTTGTAGTGCCGGTGAAAAAACTACCAGACATACAGCCTGCACCACAGGTCATACCCTTGGCTGGGTCATACTCTAGCAGGCTTTCAGATTTGAAAAGTACAGGAGGACTACTAATGACTCCACATGTCAGGGTAACACAACCATTTTAGAGTTCATTAGTCCACCAGCGGAACTAGTAAAAGAAAACAAAAGCCGCAGAGCGTCTAGGCTCATCTGAAGGTCTGTTGAGGCTACGTATATAAACTAAAAATTTCAGTCGTCGTAGTACCACATTTGTAGGCGCAGATATGCACGACACTGCAGTTGCGTACACATCATGTAGGACAACGGCCCTACTACGCAGATGGAGGTAAGGGGGAGGGTGGGGGTAGTGGGTGGGGAAGAGGGGGGAGGAGGGGGAGAAAGGAGTGTGGTTGGAGGTGTCTCTAACCAAAAAAGCCTATTTCTACTCCTTTTGTTAACTAGTCATATCAAATCCATGTTCAAATTTTCCCTCTCTCTTGAGGGTCAAAGTTATCCGATCACTTTACTCTTACGCTATGTCAGTTCAGAAGGACATTCATGGCCTTTCAATAAAAGCCAAAAAAGGTCTAGGTGTTCAGCTCGCTTGAATACTATTATAAAAAGTTTCAAATCGGCTTCCGTCAGTACCATGTCCTTCGTAAAGTAAAAGTCTAAAAGTCTTCCCTGTGCCCATTTGACCTTTGACCGTGACCTCCATTTCGGTGCATTTTCAGTTGATGCTTTCCATACCAGATTGCCTTATTATTCAATGTTTTATCCTGATCTTATTCACGACGTCCTAGGTCAGGTCCGTTTAGATTTGTGTGCCGCAATTCGCTAATCTTCCCTAATACTTAATAAGGAGTAATGTTTCCCCTTCTTCACCTTCTGACCTTTGAACCTTGACGCGCCAGGCTTTCACATCCCAGTACTCGTATTGCAATCCTCCTTCCAAACTGACCCGAATATCGGACCTGTTACTTCGAGTTCGGTTAGATTGTGCCCAAAACTGTTGACTGCCGCGGTTTACGCTGACGACGGTTACCGGACGCACAGGAACGGACGATGCACGACAGATCATTGGTCGATTTCTACAAGCTGCTATTCTTGACTATGTTTCAATATGGAGCATAAAGTAATTATTCCCTTTCCAAGTATCTAACAGTCGGTCCGAGGAACTCTTTACTAGGCGCAGAGCGTCGCTCGACATTGTGATTTGCAGGAGTAGGTTGGGTAGTAAGGGTGTAGCCCCCCTTCTCGCTAAGGGGTGACAGGGGCTCCCCAGAGTACAAAAGGGTTTCCCGACGAATCAATCGGTCGGATCGAATCGATCGAATCACGAATCAATCGGTTCACGATTCAAAATTAGGGGACACACTGAGACCAGTAGCAGCGGACCGACGGCGTTGGAGATCTCTTGTCACTGCCTTATGTGCCATCTAGGCACCTACGAGGGATAGGGCCTAACACACACAATCCTTGAACAGTTTCAACGCGGTTGTGTTATTGCAATTTAAACAGGATTCGAAATAAAGGACAGCAAGTCGTAGTTGCACTGCCTATAACTTATAAGGGTCAGATTGCTGCCTGCTCTCAACATTTGCTTGCTCCCAAGAAATGCCTAATAAACCAAATTGAAGCACCACCATTATTATGCCTGGATGAGTAAACTTGCTACCTGCCTTTTTCTCCGGCAGCAACAACTTGCTGTCTGGCCAAAACATTCATTTATAACCCTGAATTCAAAACCTATAATTTGCTACTACATCCTTTTCCTGGCAAGCTTACGAAGTTCCGGAGAGACAGGTTGATGTTCGTTTGCAGAGCACGCGAGAAAGACGGGAAACAATTCTAATAGTGCCGTTTGCTGTACGAATGCACTTTTATTGATGGAAATTCAATCGCATTAGCTTAAAGGTTAACGGGCCTGCAAAGTCCATGACATTTCTGTTTTAAAAGTAGAGTGCCTGGCTGGTGTACAATTTACAAATTGCCGTGGCTAGTAGTTTTTTTTACCTAATCTAATCTAATTTAAATAAAACAAAAGCATGTACCATATTGCTAGCATAACGTTCAACACACCTGCTACTCTGAATTATAGACAGACTCTATTTAGACTATAGGGTTAGGATTAGTTTAGCATTTAGGGAAATAATTTGGAAGTTGCGTTTTATTAAGAGCACAGTGTTGTATGCTGTATGTGCAAGCAATTAAAGCATATAGTAACTTTGAGATGTACAGCTGTTAAATATATACAGATACCATATAAGATCTGCTCCTAGTGCAGTGTATTAATTCCTATGTAAAGAAAACTATGGACATGACATGTCCTAACACTAGTGTAATACCCTGCACACCAAAAGTAACCACATTCCAAAACAAACGTTCATGACACAAAGTTCTGTAGCAGGAATTACTTTTCCCAATGACTTTCATTATGTCAGGGGTCGAAATTAGATTTTTATTATAGTATCCATTCGGGATACCAGATATCATGGATATTGAAATCAGGTATCCCATTTTTTGGATAGTAATTTTAACAACTGTTTGCCTTCGAAACTCATCGCTCCCATTTATTTTACATATGCCTCCACAGTACACTGCAGACGTATTGTATAGACGCATTGTCTGGTTCGCTTGATACAATGTATACACATCACATTTACGCTGGCGCTTGCAAATATGCTATGCTTGCTGTATAACGCTAGAGTGGGCTGCGGCCGCTCAGATCGTGCGCACTCGCTCAGATGCGCTGCCGTATAAAGTTGATAACCCAACAACCACTATCCCGATTTTGACGATTTTTGTTTACTATCCCGGCAGGATACCAAGCATTGAAATCTGGTATCCAACACAAGAATCTATTAACCCGCAGATATCGGGATACCGCTAATTTCGACCCCTGACATTATGTAATTAGTAGATGCGTTCCTGTAAAATGTTTTTTGACTACACTGGTCAGTCAACATTGATAGCATAAACATGCATTCAACATACACAGAATCTGTAACCAGGGTGCGAAATTAACGGGAGTCCAGAGTCAACTACTCCCCGATTTACTGTCGGACTCCCTGATTTTACATATATATGCAAGTATTGGAAGCTGTTAACAAGGGAGGCCAACTGGACTCCCTGCCCATCAAAAAAGAGGGAGTCCGGCAAAATGAAGGGAGAAGTCCGCAGTTGCTGAAGTTCAAAACTAAATGATATTAACAATAAACGCATTATTCTTAATTTTTGGAGATTCATGCGGGTTGCAACGTCTGGCAAATTTTACTCTTTGGACATTTGCTGAAAGAAAATACGTAATTCCGCTAAGGCCGTGCTCTGGAACGCACGTAAGTTAAGTCATGGCAAAATTTTCAGAGGAGTACACGAACTCCCTGCATACTATA
>NW_014577757.1:58714-65009 GCF_000485595.1 Priapulus caudatus | reverse complement strand
TTATGGTCATGCATGCTCTAAAAGTCTTTTCTTAAGCAATACGAATCCGTTGAGCAGCCCTTCACAACTACACCGTTAACGCAAATGTTCGCGATATTACTCCGCGGCTTTCTGCGCGACGGAAATCCTTCCGACCTTTTACCTTAGGCCCTAAGCGCATGCGCAAGTGTTAAACTGTTCAACGGGTGTATTGAGTCGAAGAACACCCAGGCCAATGGCCAAGCGCTAACCGCCCTAAACGGCGCGGTCTCCATATTTTTACAATCGATCACAGCACCAACTAGCAAATATATTAGGCCCTGACAGTGACAACAATATACATGTTATACATATTGTTCTCAGCTGTACTAATGATGTTATCATTAGATAATCGAATATCTGATTCTAGTCTATGATGTATTGCGCCTTAGCAGATACCTGAGACTTCATAACGAATACCTCAGTAGTTGTTGACAATTTATGCGACATCTAGCGGATCACTATATCTTCCCTGGAAACCTGGGCGTGCTTTCTTAAATTCTTGATTCTTGCTTGCATCAAAGTTGCTTCTTCTAGTAGTGGTATTTGTGTTGCCTAAATTCGTCGTGAAACTACCAGTTGTTGTGAACTCTATTCTATCTGATGCAAGTTGTTCTGTGACATACCGACATATCATACGGATTCATTGCGCAGCGTTCGTTACCGCGAATGCGCGCAGGCGTTTGCACCCTGACGATGCAATCATAACATTGATTGAACAACTGATTTTCTCAAAAGGTTTGACGCCGGTGGCCATTGATAGCTTACGGCGCTGTAAATGCCAGCATGTACGATTCCTCTAGCTGTAGCAGTTGTTCAGGTAAATAACTAATAGTTTGTATTTATTTATTTTTATTTTATTTTATTTATTTGCAGTGGCTACGGTTACGGTAGCCGTCCTATCTTAATGTCTCGAGGCTACGGGTACGATAACCTGTACTTATGATACAGGCGGTTCCGGTTCCGCCTTCACTACACTTGCACCGCCTGTACACTTGCTTCTCCAAGCCCGCAACGCCGAAACACGAAATCGCTGCGCCCAATCAGAGAGCTGTAACGGGCCATCAGCCAATCAGCGAGCAGTCCTTTTGCTGACGTCATGTTTCTCCAGTAATTTCAAGTGCCGTGATCGTAACGCAGCTTGCGAACGTCAGGCGTTGGCGGTCGTAAACAGGGGTAGATAGTTAGTTGAAGCGAAACAATACCGCCGTATCATACAAACGTTACGGCGTACGGGAGTCCATTCGCCATATTAACGAGACAAACGATGCGCGCGTTGGCTTCGAATAACGATTGGGCAAAAAAATAAATTTCTCGATTGGGAGAGTTTAGATGAGCTAGACACCTAACCCTATCCACCTAAACCTAACCCAACCATAACTCTAAACCCAAACTCTAACCCTTAATCCGAACCCTAACCTAACCCTAACGCAAAAAAAGGGGCTTAAACGAACCGACGGCCTACCGTACTGCCAGCACTGCGTATTTATTTAGGCAATTATCCATATATACAATAGGCGTAGATTGCATACTTTACATAGCTCGGAGTACTATAGCCCGCTGTACATTAAAGGGACAGTAGCCTCTAGGATTTTACTGCATACACGTACTTACTGTATAGACAAAATCGTCTGATACCCACATGTATTTGTCACCAGTTACTTAATTAATTATTACACATCAACGCTATCGAAATTTGAAACGGCGCCATGACACCGCGACGTGCTGCAACCCTGAAAAATTGGTATGTTCGCTGACACCTATACTGCCATTTTTATTCTTGCAGGTGAAAGTGACGAGCGGCCTAATCACAAAAGTGCAAATTATATTTATACCTTAAATGCCTATTAACGAACGATATTCATTTTTAGGCAAATTTAATCCATATTATCAGGAGTGTATCAGAGGAGTGAGACAGACTAAAACCGGCCCAAAATTCAACAGTTTGTAGCCTTAGTCTACCTATGATGTATTGTGTTTACCTCTTCGATTAAACTGGGCTCAAGTGCTTGCCTAATCATTAAACATTATCCGTGTCTAATTCGTTGGGCTCACAAACAAATGACCAAATCGGAGAGAGGTATCGGGTCCAAAGTTACAAGTGGTTTAGAAAGTGACACCGTGAAGTCAACAACTGTGAACCGAAACATAAGGGGGCAATGCTTTTGAAAGCCCTCTATTCGCGTAGCAATGCCCAAACATAGCAAAGAAACTGAGCGAGGTTTGCTAGGGATTTCGCGAAAAGTTAAAACCACGCTTGGTGTCTATGATACTTTACGCGTGGAAAACTAGCGGTCGCCCGTCGCCAGTGGGCATTAGAAAATCTACCCGGGCGACGCTTGCTTGTGTCAGCTGCGTGCCGGCGGGGCGACTAGATTAATCGCGCACAAGCAGCGAAAAAAAGACAGACTTGTTAAACGGCGCGCATAAATACGACCCGTCTCCTCAACCGTAGACGGGGATCCAACCTTCTTAGAGGGTTGCATGAACCTCCCTCAACGCATGATTCGCCACACGAAACAAAAACTCGCCGACGGTCTAAGAAATCGACTTGCGGCTGGCATGTAGCCTCGCAGCCCGCATAACAATACGTTTTTAGATCGCAGTGTTATGTGGGGGAGTGAGGGCACGACCAGGACACCTGACACGCACGTAATCAAAGCTGTTAACTGAATTCGTCACTTTTCATGTGGACTATTGGGAAAGTAGAATGGGGGAAAGTGGACTATTTTTATCCAGTTGATATCTAGACAGCAAATTGTAAACTGTATATACTTAAAGATTTTAGGGCACTTGTAAACTTTGCGATGTGCGGCAGCATTGATCTATATGGGGTACCGTGGACTGGGGAGGAGAAAACGGAAAAGTAAAACTTGCCAGAAGCTCCCGGCATTCTAGAGATTCCGTTAGCAAGTTGGGTTTTAACATTACTCAAAGTACACTAAAAACTATATGTACTGAGTGTGCATGTCTGTCTGTTGAATTAAATTGAATAAGAATGTGATTGGTTTCTTCAAGTCGAGTGAAATGAGATTTAAAAAAAATGTGATCGAACTGTAATTTGTGACATTTTTAACACTTGATAGTCTGATACTGGTGCTGAGTGCGATGCTGAATGCTGAGGAACTTCGATATTAGAGTCGATGCAGTCCAAATTTAGAAAATTTTAACAAAATCATGGTATCGAAAAAGTACTCTTGGTCAAGCCTATAAAATAGCTCCCACAAAAAAAAATTACGAGAGCTCTTTTTTTCTACAATATCAAAACAGCAGATCTCGCTAAAAAAGAGTAATTTTTAGGCTTGCCGCACAGAATAAAAAATTTACCAAACTGATATTTTGTTAATTCTTTACTACACCGTTCTACATTATTCTAAGTGAAATGAATGGTTAAATGTTAACTCAAATACTAGACTAAATAAATAGTCCAAAATTCCGGAAGCCTAAAGTCCATGCGAATACAACCAAACTCTCCATGTGTTCGATTTTCTTGGTCGATGCTGTTTAAACTCTCGTGCCTAATTCGATAATACGGGGCATCCCCGACCAATCAGCAATCAAGTAATAAAATCATGATAATTTATACGGAATAATGAGCGGTCTTCAGAGACGCTGATGCTTGAAAATCGACTGAGCGAACTTGTTCCGAATTTACTACGATCAGTGTAAAAACGGAGTAAAAATGACAATTTTAAGAAATACCTTAAACGAAAATGCACATCATAAATTGCACCATCCCCCAGTATAAAACGTCCCCACATCCAGATCATGCACTTTGTACGACAAAAAATCTCTGGACCAGTAGCTATGCAGCAGGACCATGCTTCCGGCAGAAGGCCACTGGTCTGTGGACCAGTACCTCCAAACTTATCAGTTTTTTCACCCTGTATTTACATTAGAAATAAAAAATTTCACATGGTTTTTAGTATTTTATCCATTTTATTTGTTCTTAACAATATTGTTCATAACAGGTAATACTGATCATTCGACATGACGCTATAATATATCTAACAACAAGGCGGTTTAACTTTCCGAATCCCTTTAGGCAACCTCGCTAGTTCTGTTGCTATGTTTGCCATTGCTAAGCGGATTAGAGGCTTTTCAAAAAGCATGGCCTTTAATGCTTATCGGTTCACAGTGTGAACTTCACGGTGTAAGCTTTCTAAAACCACATTGTACGTTTGGACCGATATCTCCCGATTTGTCATTTTTGTGAGACCAACCGATTAGATACATACGGATAATGTTTAATTAGGCAAGACTTTGAGCTCAAGTTTATCGAGGTAAAACACAATAAAATCATAGGCTAGACTAGGGCTACCTAAATGTTGAATTTTGCCGGTTTTAGTCTGTCTGCACTCCCTTCGCAGACACTCCCTGAATTATAACGAAACTATTAATTGTCGTTTATAAGATATTACAACCTTTTGCCTTTTAAATGATAATAAGATATCAAAAAAACCCCCCTCGGTCTGAGCCTGGCTCGAAATGGTTTTGCGCAATCTCTCAGATCGTGCGCTGTTTGAGTGGCCGCACCGCTTCGTTCGCCATAATTCAAACTGTAGTCGTTAGTTTACAAACATTTAACAAAAAAAATATTTCTAATGGTGACTTGAACCATGAAACTTTTTATGTAGCGCAATTATACCTAATTTAGCTGAACATAACCCTCTAGAACCCTAGAGGCTACTGTTCTTTAACTGCCGCTTGCCATACTTAGCTTTTCTGGAAAGAATTTCACACTCTATTGTTAATCTTTTTTACAACCTAATTCCCGTTATCTCACCACTCATGGTTCTTCCAAGTCTATTACCTAGATAACTTACTGTATTTTTTATGGTGCAATTGTCCACCCCCATTACATCTGAGGCTGCCAGTTTGGAATCTTTAAATGTATCAAGTGTCATGTCACTCAGGTCATCCATTATCGGTGCTCTATTACCTGCTACGTGCACTGTTCTTCGACACAAAGGTGAGCGACCTGCGTACCAGGTATGCAAGGCAGATAACGCATCGAGATAAACAATATTGCGGAGTTTACTCGCACATCCGGGCTCTCGCTGAGATGCGTAACTAATGGCGCAGAACATAGGCGCAGAACTGTCAATGGGTGTATAGGCCTACTCACTACTCAGGCCTAGTGACAATACGTTTTGACAAAACATAGTATGATTAGTATCGCGTGTGAAAATGCTGCAACTTGTATACTAATATCACTATCAGATAATGCATTGCCATTATATTTAAAGGACAATTGAAGTCAAATTTCATAACTTCTGTAACGGTTTTATACATAGAAATACATTCATTGATTCAATAACGTATTTCATTTCAAATACAATCATCAGTTTAAATTGATCAAGGCGCGATCGCGCCTGGACTTGCGCAAGTACTTTTTCACACAGCGGGTGGTGGATTCCTGGAATTCTTTGCCAGTTAGTTGTGTTAGTGCCTCTAGTGTAAACACATTAAAAAATGAGATCGACAAATACATTGTGATTATTGGCGCTACTATGAGTCGGATGGCTCTCTTGCCCCCTGCCACCATGCGTCTATGAGTCGTGCGGCGGCGACAGTTAAATACAGTTAAATTAAATAAATCCGGCGCCCAATAGGTGGGGGCGGACATCCGGGAACTTTTGACTATTTGACCGGATGTAGATTCGAGCCGATGAAAACAAACAGTAGTAACGCACCGCTCAATGCACACAGCGCATAGTGCCAAGGAATTATGTGGTGTTTGGATGCCGCAATCACAGTCTTTCAAGTGACAAAAAACGATCATTCTTTGAGCTGCCGTAGCCCGAGAGGAGAGACAGATGGCTAACAGCAATTAGTCAGGAGAACGAAGATGGCGTAGCAATGGTGAGAAACAGTGGAAAACGGGCGAGTAGTCTCGCTGAAAGGCAGTTTTTTGCACACCTCCTGTGAAGTCACATAATGTTTCTCGGTTGAAATGAACAAAGAAGACCTACAAGAACACCCCTGTCGAGTTTAAAGGGGCTACCCCCACATTTACGGAAATGACATAGGTCTCAATCTGGACATCATCTCTATCCTTGAACCGCAGCGGCTCCATTCGGGCGGTGTCTATATATTCAAGCCGGTACGGGAGATTACGGTACGCATATATTTGCTAATATATTGACTAATCGTGCGTCAATAAACTCAATATTCACAGAGAGTATAGCTAACACATGTGTCTATAGGTATCTATTATGCAAATGATCTCCCGTACAGGCACCCCCATACTCTCTGTGAATATTGAGTTTATTGA
>NW_014577757.1:55149-58245 GCF_000485595.1 Priapulus caudatus | reverse complement strand
TGGTGTTCTTGTAGTGTTTGTGAATTAATGAGTACGGCACCTGAATGTATATGCTGCCATGAGAATGAGAATACCAGGGTTATTGTAGACCAGTTCGACGCTAGACCAGGTGAGTCATGCGAGTACATTGATCACCTGGCTTATCACGCTCAGTCAGAATCACATGTATCTGTACATGTAGCTCCAAGAAACGGTGTTGCTAGGGTTAGAATACCCCTAGGCAATCCCCTAGACTCTTAGACAACCCCTAGACCCTTAGACAACCCCCCTAGACAATCCCCTAGATCCCCAAGAAAACCCTAGACAATTGCTAGGGTTAGAATACCCCTAGTATAGACAATCCGTCGCACAGCCTGGTCGGGCTACTGTACATGTACAAACATCTCTACGCAAGTCATGTACATATACCGTGAATGCATTATCCACACAGGTAATATGTATGTACATGAATATAAGTACATTTACAGGCTACATATGTTTGTTGTATGCTGTAACAATACTTTCACCTAGCATAACATATACTAGCTAGTACCTGTACCAATGCCAAATACTATAATTTAGTTGGTTGTTTTTATAGCTAGATGGTATACTAATTTCTTCCATGTGTAACTACATTGTTTATCACTTATTTCAGAAGAAGCATATGTAGGGCAACCCCCAGAGGTTTTGGCGTGGTATGGGATTGGGTCTCAAGATGACCTAAGGGACCAGAAATGTTTGACAGAGCACCCTGGCTTTACTGCCCACATCAACTCTGGTGTGTTGAGTACCTTTTTCAAAACACGTAGAAGAAATTGGAAGAAATTTCCAAAACCTAAAGGACCTGCAGGAACCCTAACTAATAGGTATATTATCAAGAGCTAATAATACCTTAGGTATTATTAGGTATTAATAATACCTAGGTATTATTAGCTCTTGATATTATATAAATGTACACATCCATGCAATATTGCTAAGGCCTAGAAAAAAAAGATGTTCGTTTCTGCTAATGAGCTGAAAAAAATTGGACACGGTTACGTAGGCAGGCAAAACTTTTTATGAAATATTTTTTATTCATTTTTTATTCTAACAACACTTGTTTTATACTTATTACAGCCCATGTAATGACTTCAAAGTCAAATCAATGCATTCACCGATCGATATCACGTTGAAAGTTTTTTATTTAAAAAAAATGTTTTTACATTTTAAATTTTTTTTTTGCTGATTACAATAAAATTTAAATGTTTCGACATGGTGGTTTAAAATGGACTCGGTCGGGTTAGTGGAAACAAACGTCTTTTCTTAGGTCTAAACTGCAGAATGGAAAATCAAATAAATTTAAACAGTAATGCATTTATTTTCCAGCTTATCAATATTTTCTGTTTATTTTTTCAGCCAGTTTAGACTTGTTGCATATAGACATGTTCTCGAGTGGTAGGTGAAGTTCTGGGCAAGAAGAACCGTATTCCATTACCTGCCTGCGTTGTAAAGAAAATTAGACAAGAATACCCATCGGACGATCAAGAATACAAGGGTTTCCAATGGGCTGAATAAATCTACTAACAGTATGACAGGGGCGTAGCCAGGATTTTCAAAGTTGTAGGCACGACTATCTGAGCGGAGCGCCACCATCGGTTGGCGCGGAGCGTACACGAAAATTTTGGATTTTACAAACCCCCCAGATGGCCGGAAACGGCCCTTCCCGAGTGTTCATTCTGGTTCCCTGGCCTCTTGCTAACTTGAGACACCTCATTCAATATCACTTTTAAACCCAAAAAACAAACGAGTTAAAATAGTGTTACGAACGAGTTAAAATGTTTTAGGGATTTCGGAAAGTTAAACACGCCTTGTTGTTATATATATTATAGGCCATGTCGAATGACAGTAATTACATGTTATGAACAATATTGTTAAGAACAAATAAAATGGATAAAAATACTAAACATGTGAAATTTTTTATTTCTAATGTAAATACAGGGTGAAAAACTGATAATTGGAGGTACTGGTCCAGCAGGACCAGTGCCTCTGCGGAAGCACTGGTCCTGGTCAGTAGGCACTGGTCCAGGATTTTTGTCGTAGCAAAGTGAATGACTCGGATGTGGGGACGTTTTTATATGGGGGGATGGTGCAATTTAGTGATGTGCATTTTAAGGTATTCTTAAAAATTACATTTTTTACTCGTTTTTACACTGATGCGTAGTAAATCGGAACAAGTCCTCAAGTCGATTTCAAAGATCAGCGGTCTCTGAAGACCGCTCATTATTCCTATAAATTATCATATTTTATTACGTGATTGCTGATTGGTCGGGGATGCCCAGTATTATCGAATTAGCAGAGGTTTAACAGCATGACCAAGAAAATCGAACACATGGAGAGTTTGTGTACTTCGCATGGACTTTAGGTTTCGGAATTTGACTATTTTTTAGTCTATATTTGATTAAATTTACCATTCATTTCATTAGAATAATGTAGAAGGTTAGTAGAGAATAACAAAATAATCAGTTTGGTAAATTTTTTATTTCCTGTGCGGCAGCCTAAAAATTACTCTTTTTTTACGAGAGCTCTTTTTTGATATTGTATGAAAAAAGAGCTCTCGTAATTTTTTTTTGTGGGAGCTATTTTAGGCTTGACCAGAGCTACTTTTTCATACCATGATTTTGTTAAAATTTTCATAATTTGGATGCATCGACTCTAATATCATTCCTCAGCATTCAGCATTCAGCACTCAGCACCAGTATCAGACTATCAGTGTTAAGAAATCGTCAACAAATTACATTCGATCACATTTTTTTAAATCTCATTTCACTCGACTAAGAAACCAATCACATTCTTATTCAATTTAATTCACACAGACAGACATGCACTACACAGTACACATAGTTTTTAGTTACTTTGAGTATGTTAAAAAAAACTTGTACTGGAATCTCTAGGAATGCCGGGAGCTTCTGGGCAAGGTTTTACTTTCGTTTTTCTCCTCCGCAGTCCACGGTACCCCCCATACATAGATCAATGCTGCCGCACATCCGCAAAGTTACAAGTGCCTAAAATCTTTAAGTATATACAGTTTATATTGCTTCTAGATATCTAACTGAATAAAAATAGTCCACTTTCCACATT
>NW_014577757.1:52174-55124 GCF_000485595.1 Priapulus caudatus | reverse complement strand
GTTGGTGACCACTTGGTTGAAAGGAAAATACCGCAAAATCTATCTTAGTCCAGTTGCAGAATAGCGAACCAAGAAATTTTTAATAGTTCAAGGTTTTTTTATTGATATGTATTCATATCCATGTCTGGAAGATTTTTAGCTTTGTTGGCACAACGCCAACTTTGGCGAACATTTTTAATTAGTTAATTTGCATAATTAACATGGCCAAATACAACTTTTTAACTAATAGGCCTAGAATCATGTTCTAGCTCTTTTCTATATAGGGTTGACCCAGTGAATCCATTTCTGATGTTACTTTCGCGATTAAAGGTCAGGATCAACCTATAAAGTCAAGGTCAAGGTCACTTTGGCTTAAAATTACCCTAATTTCACTTACAACGGTAACTGACTGAAAATTATGTGTTGCTGTGAAGGTATATTGAGTCCCCGTATTGATTGTTGATGATAGTAATGATTATTATCATTGTTGATAAATTAAAATAATGCCTGGACCATATGGGGTCAAGGTTACAATATGGGGTCAAAATACAACTTTTTAACTAATGGACCTAGAATCATGTGTGATTACAATTTTCTACACGAGTTTGACTCAAGGAATCCATTTCTGATGTTATTTTCGCAGTTAAAGGTCACGTTTAACCTATAAGGTCAAGGTCAGGATCACTTTGGTTCAAAATTGACGAAATTCGCTGAATTTCCGTAAAGCAAAATTGCCACCATCGGAACTGTCCCAATATTAATTGTGGATGATGGTAATGTTGCAAAGTAGTTATTATTATTATTATTTTTGATAAATTATAATAATGTAGGGGCCATATGGGATCACGGTCTTGCATTAGAGGTCAAGGTAAAATCACTAAAATTCATCAAGATTTATAACATTCACAATAATTATTGTTTATTTATTTACTCCACCCTATACATTTACTGCCTTATCAACATGACAGTCAGTAAAGCAACCAACATTTGTGAACAAATTATGCAATTAAATATATTTAGGACGAAATCAAATGACTAATAGATATTTAAACATCAAGAAACATGACTATTGCACACATAAATTGTGTGTGTGATTTGAACTCAGATGTTCTGTGAGTTCTTGTTCTGAAAATCAACCCTCCAGCTCATCGTCTTCTTGCTCCTCACTCTGATCTTCATAATCACACTCATGCTCGTCATCCTTATCATCCGCCTCTTTCTTGGTGAATGGGTTGCAGCACGCATCACCGACTGTGCAGAGGCAGTCGTTTGTGCAGCTGAGTTTTTCACGGTGACAGCTACATTTAGCTTCTTTGCATGCCACCCGGATTGCTCGACAGCAGCAGCAGATCACATTCATCAGAAGCGGTGGTCCCAGTGTGCCACTATCAATGCAAGGACAAGGTATCCCATCCTTTATTTCCCAACCATACTCTGAGATGGAGACATCTGGAGGACCCTGATGTTCCGCAGCCTTCCAAAAGGTGGGCACGACGCACATGGTGGTAGAGATTTCTGTCTGTTGGCGGCAGTGACATGATGCGCAGTGGTTCCCCACGTTTACGGGTGTATAGATTGTATCGAGCATGAGTCATGGAGGTGCCTGCAGGTTGTCCATACAATGCTGCAAAGAATTGCTGCCCAACTGCCATCAGGTCCGCATCAGTGGCACCCTCTTTACCCAACACGTTAAACAACCACTGCTCATCCTTCTCCTGGGCACGATGCAGGCTTTCCTGGGTATGAATGACTTCTTTAAAACTTGGCCCGCTAGTCACATGTGGGAGAGCAGGTGGGTGCACCTGTTTCTTGCCAGTGTTGTGCAATAGAGCTAATCCGGCATCACCTGCTTCAGGAGTCGAGGGTGAAGCTGCAGCTTTTCAAATACGGGGTATTATCAGTGTTGATATGCTTGGCCGCGCACAATCCCTCTTTATGATACCACATGGATGAGATTGCTGGAATTCGTGTGCCATGGCGGCTGTGTCCCTCCGTCCATTGAGGGTGTTAATGTGTAAGTCGAGGCTGTCCATCCATCCAAATATAACATCCAGATATGACCCCCCTCTTCTCCAGCCCCATAGCCTGATGTAGCGCCACACTGTTGGTCCGCTCAAATGCTGCAACGCTTTTACGGAAACGCAGATGATGTTACATAGCTGTGATGCGACAATTCTTTTATCAATTCTGAGCTTCCGTGCATGTGATGGATCTTGACAGCTAGACCCAAAGTGGTCTGGTTGTGGCAGCCAGTGATGTGACTTTGGATCGACTGGGCCAGGCTGAGGGACTGCTTAGTTACCTCATTATTTGACACAAGTGCTAATACGAGACGCAGTAGAGTATGGCTGGTCTGGCTAATGGTGCTGCTATGGGTGAAGTTACCAAGATCGTAGAGGTTGTTCGATTTCGTTACTTCCCGTGCCTCTTTCTGCACCTGGGGGATGACCATGATGCGTTACTCTGTGATCAGATAGGCTATTGTGACGGAATAAATTGGCTAAACGATATCCCGTGTGTCATAGTTATGTTATATGTTACGATAGATGGCAGCACTGGTTGGGAAGTGATACAGGTGTGGTTCTGCTGAGTAAACGTACTTGTCACATACTCTACGAGTTCTTTGTCTAATTGCGTATCCGTAGTACGAAACTACGACATGGTGTCAGAAATGGGATCCAGAGAGACCGGGTACAAGATGGCGTTGCGCAAAAGATGCGTTGTTCCCCGACCGCCGAAAGCGGTTAAGCCGCGCACTTCCGCGGGACTGGGCGCACGCGACCGCGGGGTGTTGTATGTAGCATCTCGCGCTCCCCGCTATACGAATTCGCGCGCCGAAGGAAGGCGGGCGCGCGAATGCGTATAGCGGGCAGCCTAACATCTCGCAGTTTTCGGGACACGTACATCGGCTCGGCTACATAAGTGAGGTCCCATGCTATGACGTCCTATTATCCGATTACGCGGTCCCCCC
>NW_014577757.1:32548-51710 GCF_000485595.1 Priapulus caudatus | reverse complement strand
CGGGAACACGCCCGCCGCGGCCCGCCGCTTACATCGCTCGCTACAGCGTCTGGGGCCTTTGGGAGGGGGGCTTTCGACTTAATAGATTGACAACCGGTATTTTGGTACATCGCCCTCCGCCGTCGTATACCGTAACCCCTGCCTGTATATTTCCCCGGTACCTTATCTGGCGCGTCTCCCACTCTCTTTCTCTCTTTCTTCCGCTAAAAACCAGGGCCGCAAAGTCCGTCCAGTAACAACCTCGTCGTAGTATTTAACTCCAGTGTATCCAGTTGCATAGTTGTAATTATATCACTAGTACAGTTGTTTAATAATTCATCAACGAACGTAACAAACTTGCCAGGTCAGCCTGAGATATCAACGCGATGCTGCATTTCTTCTACTGTAATGCGCGGCCGAACTTGGCGGGAACACGTTTTTTCCTCCACGCACACTCCCGCGCCACCGCGCCTCCTCCTTCCGCCCCGCCAAGACGCAATATCAATGAAATTTTAGGAAAATGTTGAGCTTTAACTTCGAGGGACCACTCAAGGAGCAAAAAGCGAGACATCGAGAAACTCAGCTACCCGTGCAGATATGCGACAGGCGACGAGGGTATTGAGCTTTCGTTTCCACGTAGAATTACCAATAAGGTGAAAAGAATCAGCCCTGTACTTTATTGACGACAAATTCGAGGGTTCGTCCGCAACCCAAGAGCAACTTTCGTGTTGGCTAGATACAAATTAACGCAACATTGAGACAGGACCTGGTGAGTCTGTAGACTCTCTTCCTGAAGACAATACGCACTCTAGTCAACGAAATGCAAAATTCAGTAATGCTAATGAACACATTACCACGACACTCTCAACCTCTTTCTCTAGCCTGCACACAATCCCCCCGTCCGTCTACACCGGCAAACCACGTCTCTGCTCCGGCCAATACCGCATCGCACACACCTACACCTTGATAGAGCCATCGATGATTGCCAGCAACGCTGGCAGGCCACAGAGGCAAACCAGTTCACCGACATGTTAGACGCACAGAGACCTAGATGAGATTGCAAATGAAGCTACATGGACCGTCCCGCGCAGAGCCCCCATGCAACAAGTATAAGAGCACAGAATAGTGTATTTGGAAGCTGCGGCACTTGCACGACCGCTCTCAGACAGCTGATGTTGGCCCTGCTTTCGGAACTAAACTGCAAAGCAAATTGTAAAAAGATAACCACTGGCTGACTGTATGCCGTTCCTTCAGACCGCGGAACGGAGGGCAAGGAATTCAAGCCGAAAACTGGTTACCACAAAACAAAAGACCAAGGCTCAAGTACAAACCAGGGTATATATAGCCTAGGCACTACTACACAGAGCATTAGTAAATCAACAGGCCCGTTAGCCCTTAACTGTACTCGCCACTCCACTGCAGATTGACAGTGTAGGGATACTGTTATTCTAGACACATCTCCCTCGGTCTGGAACTCTACCAGTAGAACCTTTTCCGGTTCAGCAGCCTCCATGGCCTCAACAGAGTTGCCACTCAGCGCATGATGGCGCACATCATCGCAATCAGAACGGGGACACTTAGCCACACACATTCTTGACAAACCATCTGCATTACCATGCTGCTTTCCCGGCCTATGTTCTATGCTGAAATCATACGTATCCAGAACTGAAAGCCACCTTGCCAACATACCTTCTGGCTCTTTGAAATTTACCAGCCAAGTTAAAGACGAATGATCAGTTCGTACCCTAAAATGCCGACCCCAGAGATAATGGCGATACTGTTTCACAAACGTGACTACCGCTAACAGTTAGTAACTTTCTTAGTAGTGCAATACCGACGCTGAGACTTATTGAGAGACTTGCTCGCATAAGCAATGACACGTTCTGTGCCATCCTGGACCTGGGACAAGACAGCGCCTACTCCAAAATTACTTGCATCCGTATCCAAGAGGAATTCATCCTCCTCAGTTGGATATGCCAACACTGGAGCCATTGTGCACAACCTCTTTAGTTCTTGGAATGCTTCCTCGCAAGAATTATCCCAACTAAATACTACTCCTTTCCGAGTAAGTGCCGACAGTGGAGCAGCGACCGTGGCAAATCCCGGTATGAATCGTCTATAATACGACGCGAACCCCATGAAACTCCTAACTTCTGTCAATGTCTGTGGAGTAGACCACTCCTTAACGACTCGAATCTTCTCTGGATCACAACAAACCCCATCAGCTGATACGATATGACCAAGGAACTGGGCACTGGACTGGAACAACATACACTTAGTTGGTTTCAATTTCAGGTTAGCCGTACGGAACCTGTCCAATACCATTCTCATGTTATCCAGCGTCTGCCGAAAAGTCTCTCCAAATACAACAATGTCGTCCAGATAGACCAAACATTGCTGCCACTGGAGACCTCTCAAAATCAACTCCATCAGCCTTTCAAAGGTAGCAGGAGCATTGCAGAGCCCAAATGGCATAAGATTAAATTGAAATAATCCCTGCTTAGTGGCAAACGCAGTCTTAGCCTTGGATTCTTCATCCATTTCAACCTGCCAATATCCAGATGCCAAGTCCAAAGTACAGAACCATTGGGCACCGGATAAAGCGTCAAACATTTCATCTATTCTTGGCAACGGGTACGCATCTTTCCGCGTCACCTCGTTCAGTTTCCTATAGTCCACACAAAACCTAATACTCCCATCCTTCTTAGTCACCAGTACAACAGGTGATGCCCAAGGACTGGAGCTTGGTTCAACGACACCTGCCCGCTGCATTCTCTCGATTTCCTCCTCTGCAGCCGCTTTCCGGTGCATGGGGAACCTACGAGGAGGTTGTTTCCTGGGTGCCTCATGACCGGTGTCAATATGGTGCTTTATCAGCCCAGTACGGCCAAGCTCACCATCCGGGCCCACAAATACATCCTGGTATTCATGTAGGAGTCCGGCCAAACAAGATCTCTGTGGGTACCCAAGCCCTATATCAGCACCATCCACCAACAGACGTAGGTGGTCAGGTAACTTGTTGGGTTCCATCTTATTCACATTTCCCTTTCCACTAGCCCTACTAGAGGGTACTGAACATTCCATTACTTGCCGTACTGGTTCCAACTGGGCTACTAACTGCCCCTTCTCCAACACAGTAGTGCTATTTCCCATGGTTAGGAACTGGAGCGGGAGGCTGGAACCGGCTCCCTGCACAACTACCCGCGCAAGCTGCACACCGCTGGTGTCTACACTTGCCTGGAACGTAGCAGTCGGCTCCAGCACTAGCGGTCCCTCAGCTATAATATCCCCAGAGACATATCCTTTCACTAGCTGATTGACACGCGTTTGTACATCCTCGCCGTCGTACCGTCACCTGCCGTATTTTCGTACCTTATCTGGCGTTCTCCCACTCTCTTTCTCTCTTTCTCGCAAAAACCAGGGCCGCAAGTCCGTCCAGAACAACTCGTCAGTAGTATGTACTCAGTGTACTAGTTGCATAGCTGATAATTATATCACTAGGACAGTGTTAATATTATCACGAACGTGACAACTTAGCTGAGATATCAACGTGCTCATTCTCTACACTGCAATGGCGGAATTGGCGGGAATACCGTTTCCTAGAATGGACTGGTCTTCGCCTCAAGCATTCAAGAGATTCAGGAAAATGTGTGAGCTTTACTTCGAGGGACCACTCAAGAGTAAAAGTGAGACAGAGAAAGTCAGCTACCTGCAGATATGGACAGGCGACGAGGGTATTGAGCTCGTTTCCACGTGGAATTTAACCAATGATGAGAAGAATGAGCTCAGTACTTATTGGCGAAAATTCGAGGAGTTCGTCGCACCCAAGAGCAACTTTCGGTTGGCTAGATACAAATTACGCACATTGAGACAGGAACCTGGTGAGTCTGTAGATCTCTTCCTGAAGAAAATACGCACTCTAGTCAACGAATGCAAGTTCAGTAATGCTAACGAACACATTACAGACACTCTAATTTTTGGCTGCAACAATCCCCGTGTCCAGGCAAAGTTGCTGGAATATGATGACTCACTAACGCTTGATAGAGCCATCGATATTGCCAGAACGCTGGAGGCTACGAGCAACCAGTTGCACGACATTAGAGGCACAGAGACTAGAGTAGATGCAATGAAGCACGTAGACCGTCCACGTCAAGCCCCATCGCACAAGTATAAGAGCACACAGAAGAGTGTTTGTGGAAGCTGCGGCACCTTCCACGACCGATCTCAGAGACTGATGTGCCCTGCTTTCGGAACTAAATGCAAAGCATGTGGAAAAAGTAACCACTGGCGATCTGTATGCCGCTCCTTCAAGACCGCGAACGGAGGGCAAGGATTCAAGCCGAAAACTGGTTACCACCAAACCAAAGACTCGAGGCTCAAGTACAAACAGGGTATACATAGCCTAGCTACTACTAGCACAGAGCATAGTAATAACAGGCCAGTTAGCCCTCAACTGTACTCCCACTCACTGCAGATTGACAGTGTAGGATCTGTCTACGATACACAGGCAGTACTCAAGGTACATGTGGACCGTGGAGGATGCAACATGCCGCTGATATGCAAAATTGACACGGGAGCAGAAGGAAACGTCATTCCGATTAGCACGTACAAACAGCTGTGTCCAGACCAACACTGCGACTCTAATGGTACACTCATCGGATTAACGCCATCTGACACTAAGATTACTGCATTTGGAGGTCAATCCATACAGCACTACGGTACATGTATGCTAAGCCTCGCTCACAATGGATGCTCCAATGCATACCCATTCCATGTAGTCAATGCTGATGAACAAACTATCTTGGGTCTCCCTACATGCCGGGATATGAAGCTAGTTACGCTGAACTACAGCATTACTACGCAACAAGACACGACAGCTACACAGGCGCCTACAGGTGATCCTGCTGCTAAAGCTGAACTACTGCGTCAACACAAGGATTGTTTCGAAGGCATCGGGTGTTTCAAAGGCGAATTTCACGTCACCCTCGACCCCACAGTGCCACCAGTGATACATCCACCACGCCGAGTTCCAGAGGCATTACGTGAGCCGCTAAAGAGAGAACTGGACTCCCTTACAGCTCAGGGAATCATAGTAAAAGTGGATGAGCCCACAGACTGGGTCAACTCCCTAGTATGTGTCACTAAGAGTAACGGTGCACTTCGACTGTGTTTAGACCCAAAGGATCTGAACTCTGCCATCAAGCGGCCTCACCACTGTACACCAACAATAGATGAAGTTCTTCCCAAGCTCAGCGGAGCAAAGTACTTCTCTATAGTGGACGCTCGCAGTGGGTATTGGAATATTAAGTTAGACCATGAGAGCTCGCTGTACACAACATTCAATACACCACAGGGCAGATTCCGTTTTTTGAGGTTACCTTTCGGATTGATCTGTGCGCAAGATATCTTCCAGAAGAAGGTAGACGAAACCTTTGGGGATTTACCAGGTGTTACTGGGATTGCCGACGATATCATCGTGTATGGCTACAGTATAAGTGACCATGACAGCAAGCTAAGAGCCGTCATAAAGCGCACAACTGAAACAGGTCTGTGTTTTAATGCTGATAAGTGCAAAATTCGATGCACAGAGATCACCCCTTTTGGCAATATCATCAGCGCCAATGGACTCCGGCCTGATCCTAAGAAAGTCGAAGCAATTAACATCATGGACCCGTCAAAAAGCCTTGCAGACCTGCAGACCTTCCTTGGCATGATGCAGTTCCTGAGCAGGTTCATACCAAACCTCGCGGAATGCGCAGCCAACTTATGGGATTTGACAAAGAAATCCAGTGAATTCCAGTGGTGCCCAGAGCATCAGTCTGCCGTAGACAGAATCAAAAGCATGATTTCATTGTCTAATTCACTACAGTATTTCGACAATGCCAACCCGGTGACTGTTACGTGCTGCACAGCCACGAAGTCATAGCCAAAACCAGAACCAGTGGGGAACGTTTACACAAGCATTTTATTCAGCTACTCAAACGTAGAGTACACAAACGTGTGCTCCATGTCCTGTCCACTGCCCAACTGCCTCGTGTATACACGCGTACGTTACACCCATCTATTGCCACGTGTGTTGCCACCTAGTGGCTGACTAGGCTATTCCAGACATGTATTACAAGTTTACAACACTTAACATCTTTCCCCTTTTGGAAAAACTCAACACCAATCAACACTATTTCTTAAGTCATCAAAATAACACAACCCAAAATTATCAAAATAACAGAACACAAAACTAACCATTTTCACAGTCCTCATAGGTAGTATGACTTAACGTTATCGCTTCACCAGAATATAAGAATATAACTTATATCAAATATCATCAATACATCAAATTATACCTTCTTGTGCCACCGATACGTGTTACAAAAATGACCGATCATAGCTGAATAAAATAAAACCGCTTAACATAAGATGTGACACTCTATCATCCGATACTACTGATGCTACTGCCTAAACCTCACAGGCATTTTAACAGTTCTGCCGGATCTGGTTGTCTTTACATCGGCGTCTGTTGCCATCTTTGTTTTGCCAACCGCCGATGCTAACGGTGGCGGAGGTACGTCGGAAGGGGGTGCGATTGGCAATTGCGCGGGCAACGCCAGCGACGTCGCTTGTCGCAGCTCTTGTCGTGGCTCATGTGGCGGGCTGTCGCTCTCTGTGGCAATGCGAAATTTGGCTCGGCTTGGTTAAGGCGGCAGCAAGTGTGCTGACTTGTCACACTTCCTGAGGTGGCGTCTGTTCCTTCGGAACACTTTCCTTGTCCCGTGGTCACCTCAAATAAGCGACCTGTCAGCTGCTTTGACAATCTTGCCTCCTGCCACTCTCTCTTCCCGGGAAGCAGCGGCTGCATCCTCACAGTGTTATCAACTGCGAGCCGGCCAAGTTCCCTGCAGTTACGCCTGCTCTCTCGCGCTTTCTCTCTTTAGACTGCGCCTCCCTTATCGGGTCAGCATACCCCGGCTTCAACTTTGCTTCACTAATGGGCATAACAGTTTTTGTGCGTCTCCCCAGCAGCCTTTGAGCTGGGCTGGTTGACATCCCCTCTTTTGGTGTGTTTCTAGCATTTAGAAGACCTAAGAACGAGTCTTCCCCAGAGGCCTTGCCCTTCCTCATGAGCCTCTTCACAATCTTTACAGCAGCCTCGTCTGCCCCGTTGGCCTGACTGTTGCCAGGGCTGATTAACTCATGGTGAAACTTCCAGTCGCGTGCGAATGACCGGAACCTTGCTGCTGTCCGTGACGACCGTGTCAGGGATACCATATCTCGAGAAGTGCCCCTTAAGCTTCATAATCACTGATTCAGCAGTTGTCTCACGCAGCCGGTCAACCTCAAAAAAGTTGCTATGATAGTAGTCCACTCTGACAAGGTAATCACAGCCTGCACACGACAACAAGTCCGATGCCACCTTTTGCCAAGGTCTCCGAGGCACCTCTGTGATGACTGGTGACTCTGCATGTTGTTTCACTGAATATGTCGCGCATGTACCGCATGCTTCCACATATTATCGGATATCTGCCGACATACCCGGCCAGAAGATCAAGTCTCTGGCTCTCCGTAGACACGAGTTTATTCCTAGATGCCCCTGATGCACCTTCTTCATTTCTTTCCTTAGACTGACTTGGACAACTATTCGTCCACCTCGCAGGATGATTCCATCCTGAACGGTAAGCTTGTCCCTGTAGCTAAAGTACGGACGTAGACTCTCTGTCAAGTCCCTTACCTCGCTAGGCCATCCTTTCATGATGACCTGCCCCAGGGCCACAAGGGTGTCATCTGACAACGTAGCACCGCTGATCTGAAGTAACCCTTCATCCTTTAGCGGATGGCACGTGATTTTGTGCACATCCACAACCTCCTGGGTTGGTTGTGAAGTGGGCGTTCTAGACAGCGCGTCTGCCAACGGTATCTCATTTCCCGTTATATTTCAAACATTATGAGTACTTCGGTGCCCTCAGAATGACATTCTGTAGCCTTTTCGGGGCTTTCGAGAGTGGCTTTGCGCAAATCGCCACCAGCGGTTTGTGGTCCGTCCAGACCTCTACCTCTCGCCCGAAAGTGTAGTGATTCTTCTTTAGCAGGTTGTGGAGTGGATGGAATAATGTGGTGACCATGGGGACAAACTTGGCCAAATAGTTGACTATCCCCAGAAACCTACATAGCTCCTCCAACCCACCTGGTTCCTTCATATCTCTTATCGCAGACATTTTCTCATCGTCGATGCCCAGGCCTTCTGCCGAGATACGGTGGCCCATGAAGGTCAAGGTATTCACTGCTACTTCTATCTTGTCAGAATTCAGCTTTATTCCTACCTCCCTGCACCTATCTAGAAATTTCCCAGTCTCTCATCATGCTCCGGCATGGTTCTTGCATGAACTACCACATTATCAGCTATGCAGAGCACCCCTGGTAGATCGCTGAGGGCTTCCAGCAGCTTCCTCTGAAAAATTTCTGATGACACACACAAACCGAAAGGTAACCGGAGCCAGCGGAACCTTCCGAAGCACGTCTGAAATGTTGTGAGTAAACTCGACTCACGGTCCAACTTAACATGCCAATATCCCGAGGCGAGATCCGTCTTCGAGAATACTCTTGAGTCACTCAACTCATGTAGTGCATCGTCGAGAACGGGGAGCGTATAGTGCTCACGTAGGAGCGCCTTATTTAGCTCGTGAGGATTAATGCATATCCTCAAGGCTCCAGACTTCTTGTGCGCAACTACCATCTGGCTGACCCACGGCGTCGGCTCCTCAACCGGGCTGATGACATTTAACTCCTTCAGCCTCTCCAGCTCCATCTTTAATTTCGGTCGCACCGCAATGGGGACTCTCCTGTTGGCCACAGGTATCGCACCAGCACGAACATTAAGATGCTGGGTACTAGGCAATTCTCCCAGCTTCTTATCATAAACCTCTGCGAATGCATCTTTTGTGGACATTGCAGCAACCACGTCAAAGTTGCCATGTTGAACTTGTATGAGGTTCATTTGTACACTCGTCTGGTAACCTAAAATAGGTTGCCTCTCATCCTCAAACACAACAAAGGGCACTGAGTATCTTCTGTTGTTCCTCGGGTTAGTCACCTTCATTCGACATGTCCCCGCAGGTTTGTGGACAGCCTTGTTCCACATATTTAGTACACCTCTATATCGCTCTATCTTGTCTGCAAATCTGGATGGCAGCATGTTTACAGACGCCCCGGTGTCTACCTGAAAATCGACTTCTGAGCCGCCAACCATCATCCGACACTTTGTCATCCTACTGGTTGGGGACACACATGTGACAGCTTGCACAGACAGCCTTTTCTCCTGAGCTGTGACTGTATTGCACCACTCATAATCTGAGTTACTAGCAGATACATCATCATAATACTCTTCCTTTAGCTGATTCACCCGGCCCCTACCAGTCCTGAAGGGTGCCGATACTCTCTGTTTCTGTTGTCTGCGTCTCATGTTGTCTGGGAATTTTGACTTAAAGTGATTCTTCTCACCGCATATGTGGCACGTCTTGCTAAAAGCTGGACACTTTTCTTTCTTCATGACGTGAGAGAAGTTGCAAAATCTGCACTGCTCTTTCTGCAAAGTTACGTACTGCTTATCCTTGACCTCGGGAAATCTTGCCCTTATTTTGTGCACAGTATCAGGCATAACTGGCTTCAATCCTCTGTCACACAACGAAACAGACTGTGCAGCCCTGCACACATCAATGCACCTGTCAAGGTCAAGTTTTCTTATCTTTAGCAAGTCTTCTCTCGTTTCATTTTCTCTTATTCCCAGCACAACTCTGTCTCTTGTCATAGAGGCCTCGCACGCGCTGCAAAACTAACAGGTTTGTGCCAGTGTTCTGAGGTCTGCTAGGAAGTGATCAAAGTTTAGGTGATCAAAGTGAAGGAATCCCCTTCCTGCTGACCACGCCGGTGAAATAAAAATCTCTTCATGGTTTCATTCACCTCACTTATGGCATATTCTTGAAATTTCCCTGTAATTTCAGTGACAGTTCTTTATGACTCTGGCGTTGAGAAGCTAAACCCACTGAGCGTTTTCATCGCATCGTCAGCGAGACAGTTCTCAAGCATTGCTACCTGAAACGCATGGTCTTTCGTGTGCAGCCCAGATAACAGGTTGTAGTTGTCCAATCTTTTCTTAAAAAGCTTCCAACTCCACGCGCGCCTCCATTTGACTTGTAAATCTTTCTCCAGGCTATAACACAGCTTTCCACAGATGTCCTATCATGTGCATGGTTCATTCAGTTTACCGCTGCCACCATGTTACGTGCTGCACAGCCAGGAAGTCAAAGCCAAAACCAGAACCAGTGGAGAACGTTTACACAAGCATTTATTCAGCTACACAAACGTAGAGTACCCAAACGTGTGCTCCGTGCCCTGTCCACTGCCCAACTGCCTCGTGTATACACGTGTACGTTACACCTATCTATTGCCACGTGTGTCGCCATCTAGTGGCTGACTAGGCTATTCCAGACATGTATTACAACACTTAACAGTGACTATCCAGGTCGACGCCTTGCAACGCGGCCTTGGCGCAGCCCTGATTCAGGACAAGGTCCCAGTCGAGTACAGAAGCAAGCTACTGTCTGATACAGAGACTCGATACTCCAACATTGAGAGAGAGATGCTAGCCATTGTACATGGTCTTGAGAAATTCCACTACTACGCGTAAGGATGACACGTTGTTGTAGAGACAGATCACAAGCTGCTGGAGGCGATATTCAAGAAACACCTCTCCAGCGCCCCACCTCGTATCTCCAGGATGATGCTCCGAGTACAGAAGTACGACGTTGAAATTAAGTATGTCCCTGGGAAGGATATTCCACTAGCTGACGCCTTATCGAGAATAAGTCCATGCCCAGGTGACACGGTACAAGGGCTAGATGTTTCTGATCACGAGCGGCACCTACACTTGAATGCTAGCCCCACACGGATTGAGCAGATCAAGGACGCAACAAGCAAGGATGACGTGTTGGACCCTCTGAGATCCCTCATCACACAGGGATGGCCTATAGTAAGAGATCAGAGTGTCCTACACACCTTCATGCGTATTGGAACTATCGTGACGAACTGACTGTTGCAGATGGAATAGTTCTGAAAGGCACACGCATCGTCATTCCTGCAGCATTACAGCTTGCTGTGCTAGAACAACTGCACTACGCACACCAAGGTGCTGAGAAATGCAAACTTCGTGCCAAAGGATCCGTATTTTGGGCCAATATTAGCAAGGACATAGAGGAGATGGTCAAGGACTGCCCTCCATGTCAGCACAACCAGAAGGCCAATATGAAGGAACCCCTCATGCCACATGATGTTCCACCAAGGCCATGGCACACACTGGGATCCGATTTGTTCTTCTGGAACAACAGCTCCTACTTGCTGGTCTCAG
Source organism: Priapulus caudatus (assembly GCF_000485595.1). NCBI lineage: Eukaryota > Metazoa > Priapulida > Priapulimorpha > Priapulimorphida > Priapulidae > Priapulus > Priapulus caudatus. The sequence continues at coordinate 40,339 of NW_014577757.1, read as the reverse complement.
ACTATTATAGCAAGTTCCCATTGGTCAGAAAGTTGAACAACATTCGTTCTGACACAACAATCGCTCACATGAAGTCGATCTTTGAGGAGTATGGAATTCCGAGCAAGCTCGTTACAGGTAACGATACACAGTTTACCTCAGCTCTATTCCAGAAATTCAGTGAGACCTACGGATTTGACCATGTTACCACAAGTCCATACTACCCACAGGCAAATGGTTTCATAGAGAGGACTGTGCAAACTGTCAAAGCTCTGCTGCAGAAATGCAAGGAGTCGAACACAGACCCACATATGGCTATGCTGTGCCTAAGAAGCACACCATTACAGGATAACATTCACTCGCCAGCAGAACTGCTCAACTCAAGAGTCTACCAGACCAATCTTCCAGCAACGCGAGCAGCATGCACACCGTGCCTAGTCGATGGTGACACTAACGCGAAGCTACAAGAGAGGCAGGAGAAACAGAAATTGCAGTATGACAAGCCCTCTAAGACACTATCTGTGCTCCACCCAGGTGATTCTGTACGTGTACTAGATCCCCACAGCCATCACTGGAAACCTGGAGTGGTGAAAACCAGTAAACATAATCGCTCCCATGTTGTGGCGACAAACGGAAGCAGATTCAGGCGGAATCGTCGCCAATTGCGCCCTACAGGAGAATGCTTCAGCAGCAGCCAGGCAGGTATCGCATCAGAGCATGCACCAGTGCTCCCATCGCCTGATCCTCTGCCTACTGAAAGTTTCAGCAGCGGCCAGGCAGATATCGCATCAGAGCATGCACCAGTGCTCCCATCGCCTGATCCTCTGCCTGCTGAAAGCATATCGCAGGAACGCACTTTACCTCCAGCTACCCGAATTCGTCGATCAGCCAGAAAAGCGAAGCCACCTGAAAGATTAGACTTATGAACATTTTCTGTAGAGCCATATCATTGTTTTTACACAGTACTGTATTCGCGAAAGTAGAGTTCAATTTTAACCTTCAGAAAGAAGGGGATGTTATAGTTGCACTAGCCCAGGCAGCACTGGTTGGGAAGTGATACAGGTGTGGTTCTGCTGAGTAAACGTACTTATCACATACTCTACGAGTTCTTTATCTAATTGATTATCCGTAGTACGAAACTACGACACCGTGCCTCTCATCTTGTGGTCTATGATAACATTCTATCACATTGTACCTGAAAATGATCATTACGGTGGCAATTTTGGTTTACGGAAATTAAGCGAATTTTGTCAATTTTGAACCAAAGTGATCCTGACCTTGACCTTATAGTTTAAACGTGACCTTTATCTGCGAAAATAACATCAGAAATGGATTCCTTGAGTCAAGCTTGTGTATAAAAGTGTTATCACACATGATTCTAGGTCCATTAGTTAAAAAGTTGTATTTTGACCCCATATGGTAACCTTGACCCCATATGGGTAGGCATTATTTTAATTTATCAACAATGATAATAATCATTACTATCATCAACAATCAATACGGGGACTCAATACACCTTCACAGCAACGCATCATTTTCAGTCAGTTACAGTTGTAGGTAAAATTAGAGTAATTTTGAGCCAAAGGGACATTGACCTTGACTTTATAGGTTGATCCTGACCATTAATCGCGAAAGTAACTATAAGAAGCGATTCGCTGGGTCAAACGTATATAGAAAAGAGCTATCACACATGATTCTATGCCTATTAGTTAAAAACTTGTAATTGGCCACGTTAATTATGCAAATTAGCACCCCAAAAAATTTCCCCAAAGTTGGCGCTGTGCCAACAAAGCTAAAAATCTTCCAAACATGGATCTGAATACATGTCAATAAAAAAACCTTGAACTATTAAACATTTCTAGGTTCACTATTGAAAGGATACGGCCCGCAACTAGACTATCTATCTATCTATCTATCTATCTATCTATCTATCTATCTATCTATCTATCTATCTATCTATCTATCTATCTATGTATCTATCCATCCATCCATCCATCCAGCCAGCCATCCCTCCATCCATCCATCCATCGCATGTCATGCCATGCCATGCCATGCCATGCCATGCCATGTCATGCCATCCCATCCCATCTCATCTATCCCATGCCACCCCATGCCACCCATGCCATCCCATCCCATCTCATCCTATCCCATGCCACCCCATGCCATAGATGCCATCTCATCCCATCCCATCCCATCGTCTTCTATCCCTTCCCATTCCATCCCATCCTATGCCATCGCATCATCCCCCCCATGGGATCCGATCCGATCCCATTGCAGTCGACCCCATCCCATCCCATCCCATCCAATCCCAAACAATAAAAAATAATATAAATAATATAAAGAACATGAAAATAATAATAAATAATAATAGTAGTAAATAATAATAAGGTAAAGGGGAAAAAAGAGGAGAATAAGTTTCCCATCTGGGACTCGAACCCGGAATCCCGGTGTAGGAGACGGTATACATTAGATGTACCAAGCAAAACAAACATTCAACATAAAAGGTATCTTCTCACAAGCACACCCGAGCATGTAGACACCGTGCTGAATTTGTAAACCCCCCCCCCAAAAAAAAACTTACCTACCTACCGAAACGTTTTAGCCTGGGTCGGGTGAGGGCAAACAAAGATTTTTTAATTGTGGCCTAAGCGAGTAATAACATCAACAGCATCACGTATTGCACCAGTCGAGATGACGATGAGACGCGTAAATTGGTTGGTGTTAGCATCTTTGGATTGGCGCTGTCTGTTGGCTGGAGGGCTCGTATATAAGGTTTTTAAGCGTCAGCTACAATACCATCATACAATCAGGAGCCTCGAAGCAGCCGGCCAATCAGGAGCCTCGTAGCAGCCGGCGAATCAGGAGCCTCGTAGCAGCCGGCCAATCAGAAGCCTCGTAGCAGCCAACCAATCAGGGCCCTCCTAGCAGCTGGCGAATCAAGGGCCTCCTAGTAACCGACCAATAAGGGGCCTCGTAGCAACCGGCCAATCAGAAGCCTCGTAGCAGCCGACCAATCAGGGGCTTCGTAGAAACCGGACAATCGGGAGCCTCGTAGCAGCCGACCAATCAGGGGCATCGTAGCAACCGGCCAATCAGGTGCCTCGTAGCAACCGGCCAATAAGGAGCCTCGTAGCAGCTGACCAATCAGTGGCATCGTAGCAACTGGCCAATCAGGAGCCTCGTAGCAGCTGACCACACAGGGGCCTCATAAGAACCGGACAATCAAGGGCCTCGTAGCAGCCGGCCAATCGTGGGCCTCCTAGCAATCGACCACTCGTCACCTGACAAAAAGAACAAAGTTATTTAAAACAAAATTATATCTTAAACGCCAACTTGCTCCCTTGCCTGCAACCGACTACATTAACGGCTAACCTTGACTGCTTCGCCATGTACAGTGACAGCCAACACGAACCTGACCGCGTTCTCTCCCTAAAAGTCATGAATACTGGCTTGCGACTGCTAAAGTTCACGTGATGTTGACCACCTCTAACAGCCCTACCTGCTAGAAAATAACAGCTAGGATCTAACGGATAAAGGTATATGGACAACAGACAGACACGAGACGCTGACCACCTCACCAGCTTCACCTGCTATTAATAACAGCTAAAGTCTAACGGGTGAAGCTACACGGCCAGCACACTTTAGCAACGCTTACCGACCATAAATGTCTGATAGTTCGGTACTCACAGCGAATTGCCACGCTAACGCCACATAATAACAGCTAACAGCTTGGGCTCACCGTGTCCTGTAGCCTGCGTCATACATACATACATACATACATACATACATACATACATACATACATACATACATACATACATGCATGCATGCATGCATGCATGCATGCATGCATGCATGCATACATACATACATACATACATACATACATACATACATACATACATACATACATACATACATACATACATGGTAAACAGCTCAACACAACAATAATTAACTAATTATAACTAAATAACTGACAGAACCTTTTTACCTTTATATATTCCTGTATACAATTACCTGTACAGATTCTGTCACACGTACCTACATTACCTTTAGAGCAGTGGTTCTTAACCTTTTCGGCCCCACGACCCCATCAGACATTCTTGGTCAGTACCGTGACCCCCGAAAAAAAAATTAAAAAAAATCAGCCCAATTTATTAAAACATGTCTGCCAAACATGAAATTGCTTCACAGCCATCAGGCGATCAAAAAAAAAATTCGGGCAAGTGCTTTAATTAGGCTTGTGGGCAACCAAATTTATGAGTCACTGAAGTGAAGAAGATATTTTGGTAGAACACTGATAATTATATATTTAAATGGATTTGTTTCATTTATGACCCCTTCATGACCCCCGAAAAAAACCCAAACGATCTCATGAGGGTCACGATCCCCAGGTTAAGAACCGCTGCTTTAGAGCAAGCACCTGTAACAAAGCTTTACTGTTATAGGTACGGTCACGTACCTTTACCCATATTCCTTCAGTCACAAACTTTTACCCGTATTGGTTCTGTCACGATGCTTTACCCATGCACCTAGGTCTTGTGACAAGGCCTTGCCCTTACAGGTTCTGTCACATGCCTTCACCCGTGTGTAGGCTATTGCACTCGGCTTTGCCTTTATAACTCATGTTGTACATGGTTGCGTCCGTAGGTTCTATCATAATATTTCATATCTTCGATTCACGTTATCACTTATCATTGGAGATACGTTCACTCTTATCAGCAGAACTGCGTGCTAGTTTTCTTACAACGTGTAAGGGTACATCTGAGCTGCGCAGTTTAGGTCTTTCCCGGCTGGGAATTCCATGATACACTTCGGTATCCAATAGGGTCACACCGGACCCACTGTCGACCAGCATGTTGACAGGTTGGCTATTAATAATAGCCGCAACATGCCAGCTTGACCGCACTTTAACAGGAGCTATGACTACAGTGGTCCGATCTCCAGTCAATTTCCCTTTTGGGGTAATGTTGTGCCCGTGGCGCGTACGTACGATGGTAGCTAGGCCTATATATACTAGCTCTAGCACTATAGCCCGTGTGAAGCCACGGGGGCAACATGAGCTGTAGTAGTACTAGAGCTATGCTTATAGGCTAGCTAGCTCCATAATTACGAAGTCACAACAGAACCGCCAAGGTCGTAAACAAACTCCGGCACCAACCACCTCCAGTGTCACCAGAAAGGTCGTGATTTTCGTGACATTTCGAAGCCACATTACGCTGTAAAGGTAAAGCAGCTGGTTGATAATTAATGGAACCATCGCAATCAACAAGAATCATAACAGCGAAAATGATCGTTTCAAACGCATATCACTTGACATTACTTAATTCCAAGTTTAAATCCTCCCCGTCCTCCCGCACCACATCGACAACGACAACGACAGCCTTCCCTGTACCCTGGCGGAGACAGCGGGAACTAACGATTCTTCACGTGCAAGGAGCTACATATACCATATATGGTATACGGAGCTCCTTGCATGTTCACGTGGTGCCCGCGTATCATCTCGTACAATGTACAAGCGCCCCTCCTTCATATTGAATTCCGTTGCGAAATATTACGTGATTCTGTGTTCAAGGGCAATTTCAACGTGTCCGCACTGCTGGATACTGCTAGACATGCCTTCGCAAAGGTAGGAAACCGCTACAACATTTTCTTAGGATTACAAAGAAGTCATACGATTACCGTAGAGCGTTGAAATACGGCCAAACTAAAACAAATTTTGTTTCAGTGAGTTCAATCGCAACTCCTCCGCATCGCACTCAGCTACCGCTGTAAGCTATTGTCGGCCGCTGTTTAGTTTAAATCGTTGTATGCAATCTTTTCCTGCTTCTTCTCTATTGGAAATTACATCGCGTTGAGGTTCAATGTACAGGCTTCGCGACTTAGTTATTATTTTTAAGAAATTAAAATGGTAAATGCGCGCGTAACGCGACGAAAATCGGAGCCGCATTGTTGAATTCAGATGTCTGCGCCTCTGTGCGCAGGACTGTAAACACACACAGACACAGTACTAATCTGTAGATTTACATACGCAGTCTGAGTCAAAGGCACGATTACCAGCTCTAACCATAGTTAGTAGAGGGAGACTCCTAGTACTATTACACTAGTAGTCTCCCTCTACTAACTATGCTCTAACGGAACGGTGTTAGATGGTGCGAATTGACTTGATCATTGATGGTGGGAAGAGGAACTCATTTGTTACGTCATAGATATATACAACACACGTTACGTGAATGCCCCGACTAGGCCACCGTATGTTTATTTGCTTTATGTGCTTACCGACAGATGGCGAAATGAGTTAACTTACTGCTAAGCAAGCTGAGAACAATATATACATTGTTATACATGTATTATATATATTATATTATATTATGTATTATATATTGTTCTCAGCTAATATAAGCAAGGAGCTATATTTGTATGAATTCAATTAAGCGCACCATTTATATTAACCCAGCTTTCTACGACAGCCAAAAATATTTACGTGATGCTGAGAGGAAGTTCTTAAAATAGAAGAAAGAATTAAATTGAAAAATAATTACATGTGCTTTACTAAATAGTTTAGCTTGCCTCATTCACTGTTTAACATCTGTATCGTTTGTATCGCGATAGGAATTCTGCATATCGATTATCATATTGCGGGCCGCTGTATCGAGCGCAATTCACCAATGTATCGGTGAATCCTCACCCTATTATTATTATTATTATTATTATTATTATTATTATTATTTCCAAAGTGGATCATGGCATTAGCCGGTGGCTTCTGGGTTGGCCATGTCCCAACCTGGGACATATGGATTCAATCCAGAATTGTTCACAGGATGTGTGCTGTTCCCAGTAGCGCGATATTCTGGACTTCTTGGGCAGTGTGGTGGCCAGGAAGTTTCTTGAGGGTCTTCGCAAAACCATTCTTTATAGAGCTAAGGGCTCCAACCACCACTGGCACAATTCTCGTCTTAGTATTCTACATCCTGCTAATTTCGATCTCCAGATCTTTGTACTTGGTGAATTTGTCTCTTTCCTTCACCATGATATTAGTATCATCTAGTACGGCCACGTTAATCAGCAGGCATCGTTCTTCTTTCTTGTTGTGGAGCACCATAGCAGGGCGGTTTGCAGGTATCGTGCGATCTGTCTGCACTGCCATATCCCACATTATGGTAGTATCTACGATATTGGTAATTGGTCTCGGAGCATGTTCATACCACTTGTGAGGCTCACCAAGGTCACTGCAGATTGAGCAGTGCAGATAGCTGGCTACCCTGTTATGGCGGTTTATGTACTCGGTTGGGGCCAGCACTGTGCATCCAACGATGATGTGGCTGATAGTCTCCTTTGCCTTGCTACACATTCTGCAGTTGATGTTGACCTGTTGCTTGAGGAAGTTGCGTTGATGGTATCTAGTTTTGAGTGCTTGGTCTTGGGCCGCAATGATCAGGCTTTCCGTCTCCCCCTTGAGGCAGGGAAGGCTGCCTGAGTCAGGCAACGCTTGCAATCTTGTCGACAAATGGCCTGTCGAAGCTCTTGTAGAATCTTTCATGCAAAGGCTTGTTCTTCAATACCTCGATCTTCTCTGCTTTCATATTGGCCTTCAGTCTCTGCTTTGTTGAGGATTGGCTGGTGGGCTGATGAGACCAAGTATTTGGCTTTGATTTCTTTAGCCTCATGTAAGAGCATGTTTATTATTATTATTATTATTATTATTATTAAGGTATCGCTACAGACACTACACACCATAAACACGCACCACGCACCACTCAGCAACACACGCACACCTACACGTCGAACGCGCTCACGCACACACACTAT
>NW_014577757.1:25166-31373 GCF_000485595.1 Priapulus caudatus | reverse complement strand
TGTGTGTCTGTAAGGATACCTTATTATACCTTAGAGTCTAAGGCTTAGACACTCCGTCTGCAGTGACACAAGCGAGTTAATATACGTAGGGAAGCAAATAAATAGCTGAGAAAACGTAAATCGATATTTTGCGTGCGCAGGTGCGATAGAAAGCCGTGATTCACTTCGTCCACCTTCACATTCACCCGCGTGCGGCTGCAGCAAGAACATTAGCGAACAACGAGGGATAACGGAAGAGAACGAGAGACAGCGCGGCATGACGCAAGGTGACGCCTCGCTCGTCCGACCAAAGATGGCGGTCGTGATGGAAACGTGCAGACGAAGTCGGAGCTAGCAGCTGATCGAAGCATGAACGCGACCGACGGGTCGCCGACGACGCCCAACTGCACGTCGTCCGACGATGCCGACGTCGGCGGCCGCAGCACGATCGGCGCATGCGCACCGAGCGTCGTGTTTGGCGACGCAGAACAGATTGTCGCTGAGGCTTACCTGACGGTCGTGCTTGCAGCGAGCGTGCTCTGTAATATCGTCGTCGTCTGGGCGATCAACACCACGCTTAAGAAACGCCGCCTCTTCCGTCCGAATCTCTTCATCATCGGACACGTCGCCGTCACCGATCTGGCGACGGCCGTCATCTGTCTGCCGCTCGTGCAGGCGGCAACGGCCGTCGGTCGCTGGCCGTTTAGTGCGTCGGCGTGTGCGGCGTCGGCAGCGCTCAACACGCTCCTGGTGACGGCATCCGTGTTATGCATCCTCGCTGTCAGCGTCAAGCGCTATTTCTTGATCGTGCGTCCGCACCAGTACAAACCGCTCGTGACGAAACGACGTTGCGTCATCGCCGTCGTCGAGATGTGGTCGGTGTCGGTGGCGCTCGCGATCGTGCAGGTCGTCGTGCTCGACAACTGGGCGTTCTATCCGGGATGCGCGATGTGCTTCATGGACTGGCAGACGCGAGCAGCTCCGAAGCTCGCCTTCAACATTGCTCATTTTGTGCTGTGCCTGCTGCTACCGCTCGGGCTGCTGCTCATAGCTGATATTCTCGTCGTGCGGCCACTCGTCGCCACCACACGAACTCGCTGCGCTTGCCGGCGGTCTACAGCACCGACGGCCAAGCGGCCGACAACCGCCGCGTCATCCGCAACAATCTCAACGTTCCGAAGAGGGATTCGCCGACGATAGTGCATCGCGGGAGGTCGCGGCTGTCGCTGCCGCTCGCGCGCGCGACGTCCAAGATGTCGGCGGCCAAGTGTCGCAGCGCGCCGAACAACTTCGCCGTGACGGTGACGAAGAAGGCAAAGCAGATCTCGCTGCACCAGCTGAAGGCGGCGCGTATACTGCTCACGGTCGTCACCTGCTTCGTCGTCTGCTACCTGCCGCTGTTCGCGCTCAACGTGGCGACGGCCGTGCTACAGTGGCGCACCCTGTCGCCGAGACTCGACCGCGCCTCCATGCTGCTCTACACGCACTGCTTTCTCAACGCCTGCTTCTACGGTTTCACAAACCGCGACATCCAGCGCACGATCGGCGCCGCTGTGTCGCACTGGCGCAGCGGCAACCAGGTCGGTGCCGTCGTTCCGGCGCCGACGCCGACGGCGACGCCTCCCGTCACGTGTCCGCCGACTCCCGTCGCCAGCTCCGGCTCGAGCGGAGTGTCGACGATCTCTCTCACCGACCTCTTCCGGCGGATACAGAACGCGAAGGGCTGCCACGAGCCGACGGCGGAGACGACGTCAATGCAGGTCACCGAAAGGTCGAGCATCACGGTCGAGAACTCAGCGCATCCGGTCATCAATGTGATCACGTCCATCGCGGGCACCTCCCGCCAGATGGCGTCCTTGGACAACAACTCGTTCGCCGACAACTCGTTCGCCGACAACTCGTTCGCCGACAACTCGTTCGGGTCGGACGACTTCAAGATGAGAACGGCCGATGACGACGTTACGCCGGTGACGCAGAGCGACATAGCCGCGTCGGTTACTCTCTACATCCCGTCGTGTGACGTCACGAAGTGCGCCGAGGCGGACCTACGTGTCGAGAGCGCCGTGGCGTCGTCAGTGTGTGAGTCAACTTATTCCACGTGACAGTCCGTCGTCTGTCTGTCACCGTGGTATGTAGCGACGTGATAAGGATCAGACGGAAGATGATGAGGGAGGGGGAGCTTACTGTTCGACTTCCACTTCTATTCTGTATTGGCCATCTTCAACATGCTGATGATTTTGCCAACGGGAGGCGCAAGTTAAAAGGTTGAATTTATTTTTTTACGTATTCATCGAACATCTACGGAAGCATCCTCTGGAAGTTGAAGAAAGATGCTTGATTTTCAATGCGGAGCTCAGCCATGAGGAGATCATAGTGACCATAGAGAAGTCGTCTTTCTACCGAAAGCCACGGACGCACCCAGCAAGAACTTCGTTGTCTTGTATTTCTCCTCCTCATCCTCCTCAGCATGTTGGGGGCTTGGCAATCAAGTAATTCGAGTTGTCCTTCTACGAGAAACATGGCATGGAGTAGTATTGCCTCATCCATAGTGGACACTGAACTGGTGGGGTGGCCAGGGTGGCACCCCAATTTATACCCCAAGTTCGCAGGACGTGATCTGAGCGTCGTATTGACTAACACGTAATGTGAACGTCACAACGGCGTTGTCTGAGCGTGTTGGGCGTAGTACAATCGTTGTACGAACGGGTCGAGCTTGCTAGAGACGCACCATGGTCATAGCGAGAGCGTGGTCTGGGCGCAGAGACATCTGCATGGACGTAGTAACAGCGTGATGAAAACGTATGGACATCGTGCTGAGAACGGGCGACATGTTTCACGCACCCGACACGCATGCGATACGATCATTAAGTTCGTACTACGCTCGAGTTACGTGGGTATTACGCCTTCCACGTCTCTAATACGCCCGCACTGCGCTGTCTTTCCGCCACGCTCGCACCACGATTGTTTTGAACATGCTCAACATTTTAACTTGCGCCTCCCGTTGGCAAAATCATCAGCATGTTCATTGGTGGCCAATACAGAATAGAAGACGAACGGCAAGCTCCCCTCCTCCCCCATCATCCTCCGTCTGATCCTTATCACGTCGCTACATACCACGGTGACAGACAGACGACGAACTGTCACGTGAAATAAGTTGACTCACACACTGACGACGCCACGGCGCTCTCGACACGTAGGTCTGCCTCGGCGCACTTCGTGACGTCACACGACGGGATGTCGAGAGTAACCGACGCGGCCATGTTGCTCTGCGTCACCGGCGTAACGTCGTCGGCCGTTCTGATCTTGAAGTCGTCCGACACGAACGAGTTGTCGGCGAACGAATTGTCGGCGAACGAGTTGTTGGCGAACGAGTTGTTGTCGAAGCATGCCATCTGGCGGGAGGTGCCCGCGATGGGCGTGATCACGTTGATGACCGGTTGCGCTGAGTCCTCGGCCGTGATGCTCGACCTTCCGGTGACCTATAGATAGGTAGATAGAAAAATAAATAGATTGATAGATAGATATGCGCTGAGTGCGAGCGTGCAGGTGGGGAAGGACTTGATTCCACAGCCAGCGCGTGTGCCCTGGCGAATCCACTGCAAGGTTACGTGACAGACTACTGTATCCTTTAGCAGAGCTCTTAGAATGTGGTTGCGTGTTTGTAAGTCTACAGCCAGCGCACCTAGCGGAAGTGAACTGAATCGTGCATGTTTTCCAGGGAGATTTCCCATTAGATTTTTAAATATGGGTTTTTTTAAACATTTAAGCTAATAAATAACAAAAAGCAAAGTGTTAGAATCGAACCTAATGCGTAGGAATAAAACACGAAAAATTTCAGCCGGATTCGTGCACGCGCCAAGAAGTTATTCATGAACAAACAGAACGACACTACTCATATTATTATATATATAGATTATTATTATTATTATTATTATTATACCAGCATAGATAAAATTCTAGAATATATTTGCTAATGTACCAGGCGGTCCTATTTTGGGTTGCATGTATATGCCCATTAACCGTTAAAATAATGAGTATTTTAACGAATATATACATATACAGGTATCTGGGAGAATGCTGGCAGAATCACTCTGTTCGGGCCTTCGGGGTACCCTGCAAACTAGGGCGTTCTACCAACTTTTACCAGAGCCATGGCGATGAATATTTATCATAGAAATCTACTTGTGGGTAGCCAAGTAATTTATGTATTTTAAATAAATTTTTATATCAAAATATGAATTATTTAGCCAGCTAATGCGCATGCGCGAACTTGGATTTTAGCCTATTCAGCGCAGGCGACAGATATACACATCCAAGTGTGGCCTTAAGCCACCGGGGGCCTAGGTCTCCGCTGGCGCAATAATACAATGTGCAAGTGATGCAGCCTACTTTTCTTTGCTGGAGGCGGTATAGCTTACAACCAAGGCTAACCACACACTACTATATAGGAGGCCTTAGGCCCCCTTCATACACAATTGTATATATGTGGCCTTGGTGGGCCGCCAGCATACAATATACTACAATACTATATAGATGGCATTAGACCACCGTCATATACAATACTGTATATATGGCCTTGGACCCCCATCATAATTATTACAATATTATATACAGGGCCGTAGTGGCCGCCACGGCAGCACGGCACTGCCGTGGCACTATTTTGAAAAAAATATTATGCAGGGAACCAAAGAGCAACATATACCAAGGAGATGAAACCCGGGGGGGGGGCACTCACCCCACATTATGGTACGTATGTGCCACTGTAAAGTCAAAAATGGCGGGGCTCTGGAACTAACTCAGACCTGAAAATGGGGGTCTCTGGAACTAATGTTTGTTGAATGGGGTATGCTCTGGAACTGGCTATGTTCGAAAATGGGGGTCTCCGGAACTAGGATTTCGTTGAAATTTAATGCTATGACACTGGACACTTTAAAAGAGGGGTTCTTCGGAACTGTGGGGGGAACAGTGATTTGCTTTAAAATCTATGCTGTAGCACTTGAACCAATAATTGTTGTATTATGTAGAGGAGAAAAAACATGACCCGGAGAGAGATGGACGCACGCACACGCACACTCACGCACACGCACACACATACACACACACATACACACACACACACGCACAGACAACACACGCACGCACGCACAGATGCAACACACACACGTTGCATGCATGCCTTGACGGCCCGGCTTCAACGTATTCTGAAGTACGATGCACTGGAACGGAAATATTAAAAACTAGGGTCTCCGGAACGGCAAAAAATGTAAGATCTAATGTTGTCAAGGACTGCTGGAAGGTCTTGTAGCAGCCGGCCAATCAGGGCCCTCTTAGCAGCCGGCCAATCAGTGGCCTTCTAACAATCGACCAATCGTGGGCCTCGTAGTAACCGGCCAATCAGGAGCCTCGTAGCAGCCGGTAAAATCAGGAGCCTCGTAGCCGCCGACCAATCCGGGGCCTCGTAAAAGCTGACCAATGATGGGCCACGTAGAAACCGACCAATCAGGGGCCTCGTAGCAACTGGCCAATCAGGAGCCTTGTAGCAGTCAACCACACAGAAGCCTCATAAGAACCGGCCAATGAGGGGCCTCGTAGCAGCTGGCCAATGAGGAGCCTCGTAGCAGCCGGCCAATCGTGGGCCTCTTAGCAATCGACCACTCGTGGGCCTCCTAGCAATCGACCAATCGTGGGTCTCCTAGCAATAGACCAATCGTGGGCCTGCTAGCAATCAACCAATCATGGGCCTCCTAGCAATCGACCAATCCTGTGCCTCCTAGCAATCGACCAATCGTCACCCAACCAAAAAAACAAAGTCATTTAAAACGAAATTATATCTTAAACGCCAACTTGCTCCCTCGCCTGCAACCGACTACATTAACGGCTAACATTGACTGCTTCGCCATGTACAGTGACAGCCAACACGAACCTGACCGCTTTCTCTCGCTAGAAGTCATGAATACTGGCTTGCAACTGCTAAAGTTTGCGTGATGTTGACCACCTCTAACAGCCATACCTGCTAGAAAATAACAGCTAGGATCTAACGGATAAAGGTATACGGACAACAGACAGACACGCGATGCTCACCACCTCACCAGCCTCACCTGCTATTAATAACAGCTAAAGTCTAACGGGTGAAGCTACACGGCCAGCACACTTTAGCAACGCTTGCCGAGCATGAATCTCTGATAGTTCGGTACTCACAGCCAATTGCCGCGCTAACGCCACATAATA
>NW_014577757.1:22363-24559 GCF_000485595.1 Priapulus caudatus | reverse complement strand
CACAAGCACACCCGAGCATGTAGACACCGTGCTGAATTTGTAAAAAGACCCCCCCCCAAAAAACAACAACAACACCTACCTACCTACCGAAACTTTTCAGCCTGGGTCGGGTGAGGGCAAACAAAGATTTTTTTAATTGTGGCCTAAGCGAGTAATAACATCTTCAGCATCACGTATCGCACCAGTCGAGATGACGACGAGACGCGTAAATTGGTTGGTGTTAGCATCTTTGAATTGGCGCTGTCTGTTGGCTGGAGGGTTCGTATATACGGCGTTTAAGCGTCAGCTACAATACCATCGCTTGACAAGAACCCCTCGCTGTGCTACGTATGGACTAAACCAGGATGAACAAACGTCTACGGTCGGCGTACAACTAGGGCGCGGTGGACCTACAACCAACGTGAACATGCAAATGCAAATGCAGAAATACTGGAAAGGCAGTGCAGCTTAACGTACAACCAGGGTAAACATTCAGGCAGAGTGGACTTCGAAGCAGGGTGCAGTTTCAGTTAATGTATACATACAACCAGGGGTTAATAATGACAAACCCTGATACAACCAAGGTAAGTAATTTTGTATGAAGTTAGTTCACACACAGGTTCGGTTATTTTTCCAGTTTTTCAAGCGTATTTGGTAAGCGAGTAATAACATCAACAGCACCACGTGTTTTAGTCCAGCGGATAAGCACATGGATTGTGCACTTTTGGGTAGAATTGTGAAAATTTGCACATGCGTACTACATGAAGTCCTGAAGAAGTTTTGATATAGTGCCGATTCTAGGGCAACTACCCCCTGGACAACTACCCCCCGGACAACTACCACCCGGACAATTACCCCCTAGGACAACTACCACCAAGACAACTGCCACCCGGACAACTACCCCCTAGGACAATTACCACCTATGACAATTACCACCATGGCAATTAGACAACTACCCCCAGGACAATTACCAAAGGGGCAATTACCACCCGGACAATTACCATTACGGAAAATTACTATCCGTAGGATTACAATAATGATGGCGCGTTTACAATACACATAGGACTATTACCAACCTGATGATTACCCTCTCACGACCATTTTACCCATTTACCCACCATATTATTACTACCACGAGTACGGATTTATAAAGTTTTATTTTGAAAACTTATTGCCAGAAAACATATTGAAAAAAAGTTGCTATTATACAGATACCGCAGCTAACACATAACGTTTCCACAACGTTGCTGGAATGTTGTAGTTTGGTTATGTCACGAATAAGGTTGTAGCAACGTTCCAGAAACGTACCACACGAACGTTACACTCATACGTTCTCACAACGTTATGCAGTAACGTTTTAGAAACGTTATTAGGATGTCAACGTATTTTTCTATAATTAATTAACACCTATATATACTATATCGTATGTTAATATAAAACCTTTATTGCTTATAGCAGGGAATTTAAATTTTATTGTCGTTATTTCGGTCAAATTTTGTGCAACGTTCTCACAATGTTATAGGAACGTCTGTAAGTGTAATGTGCATTTCCTCAACCAATTCATGTTGTGTGGAGGCATAGACCATTATGATTGTGTCCCATTAACATTAGTAGTAGAACTGATTGAAATACTGCGATATCAATGTCCGGGTGGTAATTGTCCAAGGGGTAATTGTTCGGGTGGTAGTTGTGCTAGGGGGTAATTATCCTAGGGGTAATTGTCCTGGTGGTAGTTGTCCTAGGGGGTAATTGTCCTAGGGGGTAGTTGTCCGGGTCGCAGTTGTCCGGGCCGTAGTTGTCCTAAGGGGTAATTGTCCAAGTGGTAGTTGTCTGGAAGGTAGTTGTCCAGGGGGTAGTTGTCCGGATACGTATAGTGCCCAATGAACAGCACCATCTGGTGGCGTACAGCACCCCTGGCGTGTTAACGGGTATTGCGTTATAACACTCTTGGGATTTTGGCTATAATTTCAATAATGTTCATCGAATTTATTAGCTCAGCTGACGAAGGTAAAGGCAGCTTCTAGAATCGATAATTATTATTAATACCTAAGGCCAAGTTAAAAAGTTGAATTTATTTTTTATTTTTAAAATCTTTACTTAAAAACTGCCCTCATGACATTTAGGCCATAAGCAGAGTCTTAAAGTCATTTAGACTCTCACGTTGTGAGAAAACTAGCACGCAGTTCTGCTGATAAGAGTGAACGTATCTCCAATGAT
>NW_014577757.1:9093-21594 GCF_000485595.1 Priapulus caudatus | reverse complement strand
TGGATGGAGGAATGGCTGGCTGGATGGATGGATGGATGGATGGATGGATGGATGGAGGAATGGCTGGCTGGATGGATGGATGGATGGATGGATGGATGGATGGAGGGATGGCTGGCTGGATGGATGGTGGATGGATGGATGGATGGATGGATGGATGCATGGATAGATACATAGATAGATAGATAGATAGATAGATAGATAGATAGATAGATAGATAGCTAGATAGATTTTGCGGTATTTTCCTTTCAACCAAGTGGTCACCAACTGAGCACTTTTTTCCCTGCTCACTTATAGAATTGCGCTCTTTGTTTCCTCCCAAAATGTTTTTTTGTTTCTGTTTTCTTTTCAGTTTCAATGAAATATTTAACTTCAACTGTGTCACTAACATGAAGTTTATATTTTAAGGCACGATTTGGTCGTTGTACGGGTATTAGTCTGCTAGTATATATAAAGTTGTTCAGCCGAATAAGTGTGTTCGCGCATAACTAGATAACTCCGCAGCCTAGAGAAAAACGAAATATATTTTCAGAATCAGCACATCTGGGAGAGGTGGTTCTGCCTGAAACAAAATTTCAAAAAAGTGAAAAAGTAAAAAATTTATAAAAATTCTATTCATCAATAGATGGCGTACAGATTAACATTATACATCACGTACGTGTGAGTCCATGGTGTACAACCGTAACGTCCCAGTAGCCGAATGCATAAAGCTTCGGACTCTTAAAACATTGATTCTGTGTTCGAATCCCACCTCGGGAAATCCTTTGTTTCTTTACTTTTGGACTGTTCAGTATGTACTTCTGCCGTATTCACCGTTAATTTCCAAATTCAATTTTTTTTTACTACATTTAAACGTTTAGTCAAAATTCAGAATAAACTATGGTAGATGATAATGATAGCGCAAACTGACGGGAACACTTCACGGAAGCCTATGTAGGTTACATATCAAATATTATTATATATATAATTTTTGACTTTTTTATTTTAATGACTTTTATCTTTTGATTTCATAGAAAAAATTCATTCTGTATTCCCTTATAGATTTGTGAGTGCAACTGATCTAGCTCCCCAAAGTATCTCCAGGTACTGTTTAGTAAGCTGAACTATAGTAATAAGGCTGCTGCCAACCCTAAACCCCAGGAGAGTTTTCCCATATATAACCCCTATATCCCCTATAAACCCCATAGCGTTTATAACGTAATGTTAGATTCAGATGGCACCGATCAACCGTCCGTAATAATAGTAATAAATTTGCATACGTTAAAACAATTAAGGAACTCAGAAACTGTAATGTAATAGCGTGTTCTCGACACATTTCCTAGGCGTTTTGCTCATATTGTTGCGCATGCGGTCGAAAAACTTGCGGTCACGCCAACGCAACAGGTAAAGTGTTGACCAATAGTGGCTTTATTTTTCTACGCGGATATAGGCAGTACATTCGGTGAACTAAGAAGGAATACAAAACATAAAGAACTGCTATTATAAGGAAAAATTTTCACATTACGTTGCTGTTAACTATTATTAAATCAAACTGCCGTAACATAAAATAATTGAATTTCATACAAAACATATCTCAACCTCATTTAACCGGTGTCATTGTACATACATTAATACATTGACAAAAAATACGGGCCACGTAGTTTGTACATGTACAACAGGAGTGACAGTGTGCGACTAAATAAGGAGAGAATTTAACAGAAAAGATATAGTTGGCTAGGGACAGAACTGGAGATCGAACGACCCACGACAACATGGCAGCGTATACGTAAGATGCTTTTCTTTGTATGATAGTTGGATTATGCTGATTGTTTAGATCATTGATATTGCAAGTAAGATTGATTGCGGACGTTACAGTAATGCGGTTTGATAATATAAGTTAACGTGGTTATAAGTATATGTGTCGCGGATTTTAGGGGTTTGAGATACCGCGGTTATATTCGCGTTGTCGGGATGCAACAGATTAAGCGAGTGGTAACGTTAACGAAGGTAGAGACAGCGCTTGTAGGCAAGCGACAGGTAGTTTACTAAAATGACGAATTTATAACCAATGTGGTGTTGGGATTGTATCGTGCGGTGATTGGAGGGGAGTTATTAATAAATATTATTCATGTGTGTATTATCTAAATTTATGCGTTGAGTTGTCTATCAGTGGCTGTATTTTATATCCTCGAGCCGGGTTATTCCTTTACAAGGTACTAATTATAAATACGATCACGCCGTTGCACGTGGGATTTAATTTAAAGCACGCGGTGACATAAAATGGTGCCGTAGTGACCAGGATATAAGATTTCAGTTACGTGATACGCAGTTCTAACGCTTGAGTAGTCTAATCCGATTGTTTTTTTCCAGCGGTTAATGCACATTCCGTTTCAGAAATCGTAGGGCTAGGTAACGGGCAGTAAGGGGGTTTAAGGTAATCTATTTTGGGGACGCTAGAGCTAGGGCGTACAATGGCGCAAGGAGGAGGAGTAGGCCCACCGCAGATAAATATGGGGGATATCGTACAGATCATGGGGCAGGCTCTTAACCCCGTGGTAAGAGAGATAAGAGATGTGATGAAGCTGCAAGGCATACGCCGAGAAGTAAAAAAAATTACGGGAGATGCGAAGGCAGATAGCATGAAATTTAGAGAATATGAGAGACAGTTAGAGGGAATAGGCGCCCGGCCGGAGGGCGTACGCGGACCTAAAGGAGGTACTCCTAATGACTGGCAGTGGCCTCGTGTGCATCCCGCTACCCTGTTTACGTTATTAGAGTGAGCTCGTTTGCAGTGCCAGGCAGTATCATTATTGAAATCAGAAAGTGACAGGCGTCAATTACAACGTGCACCATGTCTCTTATTGTAGAATAGACAAATTTAATGGTTTTTATGGTTGAATTATAATATTTTACACTTACATCTGTAGGAATGTGAAGATGCTGTTATCCTAGTCTTTGTATACTAGAGTGGGAGAGAGGAAGGGCAACAGACGTGTGTTTTGAATTTCTTATCTTGTTATCAGGCTGTGACATTTCCTGGGATGTTTAAATGTGGATGATTTCTATGCTGGGGTACCTACTAGTTTTCAATGCTGATGAAATCAATGTGATAACTAGCAGATCTCGATAAATTTTTTAATCAGAGAGAGGACCAAGGCCGAAATAAAGTGACGACGAAGAAACACGAGCGTCAGATTACGATCCCGAGCAGAGCAGAAACTCGGATCAACACGGCCCGGCCGGGGGGAGAGGGACGCCACCGGAGACAGAGGCGATTACACAGGCCAGCGAATCAACTGGATACACAACGGACCCACCGGATATTACACAGGAGGCAGAAATCCAGCGAGATTCAGTAGCTTCCAAGAAGAGAGAGAGCACGGATCAGCACAGGGGATGTTCGGACGAAACATACTCGGAAGAGATAGTGCTGACAAAAAAGAGGTGTACAGCCGCCGAGGAGGACAGGGAGGACGACGACGACAAAGACACGACACGATTGTAAAACGGAAAGTACCGATCACCCCGACCATTACAAACGGAAAAAACCCGACAAATAACAAGACAGACGAACATAGGCGACCGAGAGTACACAACAGAGAGAAATGATAAGAAGGAAATAGTTCGGGTGAGAATCGAACGAGTCGCGTATGCACCTTCATACATTGAGGGGGTTTTCTGCAGGCGGGACGTCACCTGTGGGAAGCCACGCACTCGTTCGAGCACGAAGAACTAAGAGACGAGTAGAGAGGAAGACAATAAAGCAGAGAAAGAGGAAGGAGGAAACGTAACGCGAATAGATAACGAGAGAATAGAGAAAATATAATAATAGAACAGAGAGAGCGAAAGCCGGCATCACGGAAAGCACATGGGCACTTGGCTTCACGATCGACCTAACACAAATCAAGGCGAGTATTGGGGCAGTAAAGAGTACGCTCATCGCGACAGCGATGACAGTAAAGAGCGACGGACACCCATTTGTGATAACGACGCGACTAGAGGGATTTTTGCACGACCATTTTTGCATCACTGGCTACAGCTGAAAGTCGCGCACTTGGCAGAAGTATTCGAGGGGATAGAACGATTAACGACAGACAATCCACAGCAATAGACGGACCAGAAGCGGAAACGGAAACGGATGCAGCATCAAGTACAGCTTTGAGAACATCATCGACACAACGCAAGGGCCTATTCTTCGCAACGCCGGAATGAGCTGAGGGCAAAAAGCTCGTGAGGACACGAGAATGGACGTCCCGGAGGTACGCCACTTTAGAGAAAGGGGCATGTCCAACCCAGCACATGGTACGAAGAGGGACGCGAAAACTGTTATGTAATAGACCGCTGGTCAGCCACAACCAACATGGCACGACTGACCTAGTAGGAGAAAAACAAAGGAAGCCTAACAATAGTCAAGGGGGGAGGCGGCGGGTACGCCCAATGACCGAGGAGGAGAGGTCGCCCGCGCTAGGACATTAGCATAAATAAGGAGAGAATTTAACAGAGAAGATATAGTTGGCTAGGGGCAGCACTGGAGATCGAACGACCCACGACAACATAGCAGCGTATACTTAAGATGCTTTTCTTTGTATGATAGTTAGATTATGCTGATTGTTTAGATCATTGATATTGTAAGTAAGATTGATTGCGGACGTTACAGTAATGCGGGTTGATAAGTATAAGTTAACGTGGTTATAAGTATATGTGTCGCGGATTTTAGGGGTTTGAGATACCGCGTATATATTCGCGTTGTCGGGATGCAACAGATTAAGCGAGTGGTAACGTTAACGAAGATAGAGACAGCGCTTGTAGGCAAGCGTCAGGTAGTTTACTAAAATGACGAATTTATAACCAATGTGGTGTTGGAATTGTATCGTGCGGTGATTGAAGGGTAGTTATTAATAAATAATATTCATGTGTGTATTATCTAAATTCCTGCGTTCAGTTGTCTATCAGTGGCTGTATTTTATATTCTCGAGCCGGGTTATTCCTTCACAAGGTACTAATTATAAATAAGATCACGCCGTCGCACGTGGGATTTAATTTAAAGCACGCGGTCACATGTACATACCTTTACGAAGAACGTTGTCTGTCTTTATCAAAACAATCCTGTGCTACAGCACCTTAACTAAGCCGTTAAGACTAAGGATTTCGTCGATAAACACCAATTATCAACACATTTTATCCTAACACTATGACTGCTCTCGTCTCACTCCGATTGAATCCTTGAAGTGATTCCCATGATGTCACGTGACAGAACAGAAAATATAGTGGACCCGCAGTCATATATCTCTACAGTGGATATAACACATACGTGCATAACTCTTGCAGCCCTCACTCTGCCTATTCATCCCGGAACCTGCTATCCAGCCGCTTGTTCCCTGTTATTCCCTGTGCCGCTCCACTCCTGCATTCTCGCCATATTCCCGATTATTCTGCCTTTCTACCACAGGCCCTAGCTCTCCCTCTCTTCCTTTGCTTTCTAGTGCTAGTTGTGCCTCTCGTTCTATATTATTTATTGTTTAGTTTTTCATTAATTTAAAGACGACACATTGGTAAAAGATTCATCAACATGAGCTTGCAAGCTCCTCATCGCGCGCTCTCTCTCTCTCTCTCTCTCTCTCTCTCTCTCTCTCTCTCTCTCTCTCTCTCTCTAATTCTCTCTTTCTCTCACACACTCTCTCCCACTCTCTCACTCTCTCTCACTCTCTCTCTCTCTCTCCCTCTCTTCCCTTTCTTTCTCGTGCTAGTTCTGGCGCTCTTTCTCTCTCCCATCTCACTTTGGTTTTGCCATCATTCGCCAAAACATGCCCTCGCGTCGCCCCCCCCCCCACCACCACCACTCATCGTTCGTTGCCGATTCCCCTTTTTGTTATTTTTTTTCCCACTCGACGACACTACACACCGCCATCTGTGCAGCGTAATTGGACCCTGCAGCCCATCAACGCTGACGCGAGTTGATGTAATGCGAGTATATTAATCTTTGTCATTGCGATTACAGGCCGGATAAATATTAATACGGATGAGCGTTGATTTGTACGGTCGAAATGGCGGAAGAATCTCGAAGCTGCATGTCAGTGAAGAGAGAGAGTAACAAGTTCTATTCCTATTCATCAATTTATTATTATTCAATTCCTAGGCATGAAGAAACACGCCAGTTCCCTGTTAACTAAAAGCGTATTTTTGACACTTTACCGCGACCTGGTGAAACCCCCATTCCCAAATCATGAAAAATCTATGCGGTATTTTCCGGTTCGACGATAATTGAAATGGACGTCCATTCCCGAATCACGCAAAAATCGATCTGATATTTTTCGGTTCGATAATAATTAAAATGGTTCAATCCCGTGAAATAATCATTCGCTCCTCAATGAAATCGCACACCGCCTTGTGAGCGATATGTTGTCGATGTGGCTTCCGAATTGGCGCTTCGTGGTGGGCGTATGACTTTGAGCCTTGATCGCCGTAAACTCCGGTTGTATTTAAACGTGAACTGCGGCTGTATTTAAACATACACGTTGTTTACGCGCGTTCTATTCCTCAGATATTCTTTTTACACGCGTCTATTCCTCCGACATTCTTTTTACACGCACATTCTATTCCTCCGACATTCCTTTTACACGCGTCTATTCCTCCGACATTCTTTTTACACGCGTTCTATTCCTCCGACATTATTTTTACACGCGCGTTTTATATTCCTCAGACATTCTTTTTACACGCGTTCTATTCCTCCGACATTATTTTTACACGCGCGTTTTCTATTCCTCAGACATTCTTTTTACACGCGTTCTATTCCTCAGACATTATTTTTACACGCGCGTTTTATCTCGACATTCTTTTACACACGTGGCATGCCTCCCGATCATCTCTTTTACACGCGCGGTTCTATTCCTCGACATTCTTTTTTACACGCGCGTCTATCTCTCCAACATTTTTACATGCTTCTAATTCACTCGGATAATGCTTTTACAGCGTCGCTATCCGCGACTCTTTTACCCGTTCTATCTCCACATTCTTTACACTCGTCCTATTTCTCCAAACATTCTTTTTTACAAATGTTATTCCTCAGACATTCTTTTTACACGCGTTCTATTCTTCCAACATCTTTGTACCGCGTTTACTGCGACATTCTTTTACAACGTGTTCTATTCTCACATTCTTTGTCTAACTCGCGCGTTCTATTCCTAGACATTCTTTTTACACACGCGTTCTATCGCTTGACATTTTTACAGCGCGTGTTCTATCCTCAGACATTATTTACACAGTTCATTCCTCGACATTCTTTTACACACCGTTTCTATTCTCTGACATTCTTTTAGCACGGCGGTTCTATTCTCGATACTTCTTTTACCACGGCTGGTCTATTCCTCCGACAATTTTTTTTACCCGCGGATTCTGAGAAATCTTTTACACGCGTCTATTCTCCGAACATATCTTTTACATGCGCGCTGTCTTTCTCCATACATTCTTTTTTTCACGTATCTATTCTCCGAATTTTCTTACACGCTGTTCTATTCTCGCATTAGTTGTTACACGCGTCTATTCTGCAACATTTTTTTTAACGGTCTATTCTCAACATCTTTACAACACGCGTTTATCCATCAACTTCTTTTACACGAGCGATTCTATTTCAGACATTTTTTAGCATGCGTCTATTCCTCAACATTCTTTTTACGCGCTGTCTATCCTCCGACATATTTTTACACGGTTTATCCTCGACATTCTTGTTCACGCGCGTGTCTATTCCTCCGACTATTCCTTTACATGCGTCTATCCTCAAACAATTCTTTTTAACGGGCGTTCTATCTCAGACATTCTTTTTTCACAGGTGTTATTCCTCGACATTCTTTTTCCAGAATCTATTTCCAACATTCTTTTACATGGTCTATTCCTGTGACATTCTTTTACCGCGTTCTTCCCACGACATTCATTTACACGCGCGTTCTCGTTCCTCAGACATTCTTTTACAGTGTTCTATTCTCGCGCATTCTTATACATCATTCTATCTCCGATATTCTTTTACATGCGTCGATTCCTGCGCATTCTTTTTACACGCGTTCTAGTTCTCAGTCATTCTTTTTACATCGCCTCCTATTTCTCACATTCTTTTAGTACACATCTATTCCTTAGACTTCTTTTTTAACGCGTTTCTCTCTCCAACTTCTTTTACACGCGTCTATTCTGCGACATTCTTTTTTCACGTGTTCTATCTCTCCGACATTCTTTTAGCACGCGCGTTCTAGTCGCTCATACATTCTTTTTACACGCGCGTTCTATTCTTAGACATTCTTTTATACAACGCGTGTTTCTATTCCTCAGACACATTATTTTACACGCTTCTATCCTCCGACTATCTTTTACTACACGTGTTCTATTCTCTGAATTCTTTTCCACGCGTTCTATTCCTGACGATATTCTTTTACACACGCGCTCCTATCCCTCCGACCATTTTTTTTAACCCGCGTCTTTTCCTGAGAATTCTTTTACACGGCGTTCTATTCTCGAAATCTTTTTACATGCGCGTTTATTCCTCAGACATCTCTTTTTCACGTATCTATTCCTCGAATTATCTTATACACCTTTATCCTCCGACATTGTTTACACGCGGTCGTATTCATGCAAACATTTTTTTACAGCTTCTATTCCTGCCAGCATATCTTTTAACAGCTTCTATTCTCCATACTTCTTTACACCGGCGCATTCTATCGTCAGCATTTTTTTAGCATGCGGCTATTCTACCAACTTTTTTACGCGCGTCTATTCCTTCTGACATTTATTTTTACACGCGTTCTATTCCATCCGACATTTTTTTACACGAGATCATTTATTCCTCCGACATTCCTTCTACGTCAATTCCTTCACATCGGGCTATTTTTACACGCAGCGTTCTACTCAGACATTGTTCACGGTGTCTATTCATCGACATTCNATCGGCTCATGGGTGGCATGGCGAGGTGCATGGGATAGATGAAATGGATGGATGCATGACTTGGCTGCATGCATGAACAATGCGATGGATGGATGGATGGATGGTATGGCCATTGATGGAGGGCGATGGCTGGCTGGCTGATGAGGATAGATACATAGATTAATATAGATGACAGATAGATAGATAGATAGATAGATTAGATAGATAGATAGATAGAATAAGATAGATAGATAGATATATAGATAGGTAGATAGATAGATAGATAGATAAATAGATAGAGAGTGATAGATAGATAGATAGAATAGATAGATAGATAGATAGATAGATAGATAGATAGCTATAGGATAGAGTAGGTAGATAGATAGATAGCGATAAGATTTTGCGCTATTTTTCCTTTCAACCAAGTGGTCACAACTGACCACTTTTTCCCTGCCCTCACTTATAGAATTGCGCTCTTTGTTTTCCAAAATGTTTTTTTGTTTCTGTTTTCTTTTCAGTTGCATGAATATTTACTTCAACTGTGTCACTTACATGAAGTTTATATTTTAGGCCACGATTTGTCGTTGTACGGGTATTAGTCTGCTAGTATATGTAAAGTTGTTCAGCCGAATTAGTGTGTTCGCGCATAACTAGATAACTCGCAGCCTACAGAAAACTAAATATATTTTAGAATCAGCACGTCTGGGAGCAAACACAATTTCAAAAAAGTTAAAAGTTAAATTTATAAATTCTGTTCATCAATAGATGGCGTACAGATTAACATTATACATCACGTACGTGTGAATCCATGGTGTATGACGGTAATGGCCCAGTAGCCGAATTCATAAAGCATCGGACTCCTAAACCATTGATTCTGCGTTCGATCCACCTCGGAAATCCTTTGTTTGTTTACTTTTGGACTGTTTAGTATGTACTTCTGCCGTATTTACCGTTCATTTCTAATTTTTTTACTACATTTAAAGGTTTAGTAAAAATCCAGAATAAACTATGGTAGATGATAATGATAGCGCAAACTGACGGGAACACTTCACGGAAGCCTATGTAGGTTACATTTCAAATGTTATTATATTTTCTATATAATTTTATTATATTATTTATAATGTTTGAGACTTTTTTATTTTAATGACTTTTATCTTTTGATTTCAGAGAAAAAAATATATATTTTAGATTTGTGAGTGCAACTGATCTAGCTCCCCAAAGTATCTCCAGGTACTGTTTAGTAAGCTGAACTATAGTAATGGCTGTAGCAAACCCTAAACCAGGGGAGGGTTTTCCCATATATAACCCTTATATCCCCTATAAACCCCATAGCGTTTATAACGTAATGTTAGATTCAGATGGTACCGATCAACCTTCCGTAATAATAGTAATAAATTTGCATACGTTAAAACAATTAAGGAAGTCAGAAACTGTAATGTAATAGCGTGTTCTCGACATTTCCTAGGCGTTTTGCTCATATTGTTGCGCATGCGGTCGAAAAACTTGCGGTCACGTCAACGCAACAGGTAAAGTGTGACCAATATAGTGGCTTAATTTTTTCTACGCGGATATAGACAGTACATTCGGTGAACTAAGAAGGAATACAATGCATAAAGAACTGCTATTATAAGTAAACAATTTTCACATGACTTTGC
Source organism: Priapulus caudatus (assembly GCF_000485595.1). Classification (NCBI taxonomy): domain Eukaryota; kingdom Metazoa; phylum Priapulida; class Priapulimorpha; order Priapulimorphida; family Priapulidae; genus Priapulus; species Priapulus caudatus. The sequence continues at coordinate 11,058 of NW_014577757.1, read as the reverse complement.
TGTTAATTATTATTAAATCTAACTGCCGTACATAAACAAATAGAATTTCACAAAACACATCTCAGCCTCATTTAACCTGTGTCATTGTACATACATTAATACACTGACGAAAAATACAGGCCACGTAGATTGTACATGTACAACAGCAGTGTGCAGTGTGCGACGAAGTATATCTGCCAAGAGGATTATTCGCGTCGCGTTTCGATACAAAAACACCGAAACATGCAGACGGTATGTTTACCATAAAGGTTTAGAACAAACAACGTGACGTCATAAACCAGAGGCGGAATAGACCAGATTTAGCGTTCATATCTGACAACGAAATAACCATCATCCTTATAAACACACACTTGTAAATACGGACTGATTTAACGTACGCGTTTCAACTGATAAACCCCTAATAATAGGCGTTTTCGTAGTCCAAGCTTTTTAGTAACAACGCAATCCTATGCCCGCTGAACGCAGTGAAAGATAATTGCAATAATCAGCACAATAAGATTCGTCTATGTAACCCAGCACATGGTACGGAGAGGGACACTTAAACTGTTATGTAATAGACCGCTGGTCAGCCATAACCAACATGGCACGACTGACCTAGTAGGAGAAAAACAAAGGAAGCCTAACAATAGTCAAGGGGAGAGACGGCGGGTACGCACAATGACCGAGGAGGAGAGGTCGCCCGCGCTAGGACAGTAGCATAAATAAGGAGAAAATTTAACAGAGAACATATAGTTGGCTAGGGACAGCACTGGAGATCGAACGACCCACGACAACATGGCAGCGTATACGTAAGATACTTCTCTTTGTATGATAGTTAGATTATGCAGATTTTTTAGATTATTAATATTGTAAGCAAGATTTATTGCGGACGTTACAGTAATGCGGTTTGATAATATAAGTTAACGTGGTTATAAATATATGTGTCGCGGATTTTAGGGGTTTGAGATACCGCGATTATATTCGCGTTGTCGGGATGCAACAGATTAAGCGAGTAGTAACGTTAACGAAGGTAGAGACAGTGGCTTGTATGCAAGCGTCATATTGTTTACTAAAATGACGAATTAATAACCAATGTGGTGTTGGGATTGTATCGTGCGGTGATTAGAGGGGAGTTATTAATAAATATTATTCATGTGTGTATTATCTAAATTCATGCGTTCAGTTGTCTATCAGTGTCTGTATTTTATATCCTCGAGCCGGGGTATTCCTTCACAATGTACTAATTATAAATACGATCACGCCGTCGCACGTGGGATTTAATTTAAAGCATGCGGTGACATAAAATTGTGCCGTAGTGACCAGGATATAAGATTTCAGTTACGTGAGATGCAGCTCCAACGCATGAGTAGTCTAATCCGATTGTTTTTTTCCAGCGGTTAATGCACATTCCGTTTCAGAAATTGTAGGGCTAGGTAATGGGCAGTAAGAGGGACTAAGGTAATCTATTTTGGGGACGCTAGAACTAGGGCGTACAATGGCGCAATGAGGAGGGTAGGCCCACCGCAGATAAATATGGGGGATATCGTACAGATCATGGGGCAGGCACTTAACCCCGTGGTAAGGGAGATAAGAGATGAAATAGAGATGCAAGGCATACGCCGAGAAGTAAGAACATTTACGGAAGATGCGAAGGCAGATAGCATGAAATTTAGAGAATATGAGAGACTGTTAGAAGGAATAGGCGCACGGTCGGAGGGCAAACGCGGACCTAAAGGAGATACTCCTAATGACTATAGCAGTGGCCTGGTGTGCATCCCGCTACCCTGTCTACGTTATTAGAGTGAGCTCGTTTGCAGTGCCAGGCAGTATCCTTATTGAAATCAAAAAGTGACAGGCGTCAATTTCAACATGCACCATGTCTCTTATCGTAGAATAAACAAATGTAATGGTTTTTATAGTTGAATTATAATATTTTACACTTACATCTGTAGGAATGTGAAGATGATGTTATCCTAGTCTTTGTAT
>NW_014577757.1:1012-9083 GCF_000485595.1 Priapulus caudatus | reverse complement strand
GATAACTAGCAGATATCGATGAATTTTTAAACCAAGTAGCCAGCGTGTCGTACATGGGTTGTAACTTATTATTATATAAAGAGCTGATGGTACAGTTGTTTTCTGTTTGATAAGGCTGATTAGCAGTAGAATCTTGGTTTCTAGCCAGAGAATGCCCAACCCAATCGAATCACTTCTGTGTATCAGTTTTACTGCACCTCTGGTTTCTTCACTTTATTGACTGTGTTACGGCTACTAGTGTGTACTGATTCTTTAGGGTTTCTTGTTGAAATGTATTTACTTGTGAAGGTGAATATGTGCAGTACTTTCATTCACTTTCTCATACCTCTGTCCCGCTATCCCTCACTAATATGCTACTGTGGGGGTTAAGTAGCTTCATCAACGTCTGGATCCCCAAATTCATCATGAACAACTTTGCCTCATCAATGTTGAGTGACGGCAGTGTAGCCAGCTCATCGATGTTGAGTGACGACAGTGTGGCCAGCTGTTTTTGTGCTAAAAGTAGCATTTGTCACAACGCATGAACTTGAGGATACGTGACGTACTGGGGTCACCGGTTGAATAGGTGCCAACAGGCTAGAAAACTGAACAGTCAGTGAACGTACTTGCACAAGTGCACCTACGGATTTCTTTGAGATAAAAAATGTTGCCAGTTATTTCTAGACAGAGACTACCTGTAGTAATATTCTACTGTTTGCACATTATGTGTAGTGCAGCAGCAGTGAGAAGTATTTTTGCTCTGTAGGGTATAATTTTACTAGTGTGTTACTGTGCAAGTTGGATGTATTTCTTGTTGATATGGAGACCGTTGTCAAAATATTATGTATTTTCAAATGATGAACATTAAAAAACGAGAAAATACGAATAGAAAGAGAAGAAGAAAGAGACACGAGACGGGGATTTGATAGGCGGGCAAAACAAACCTATCAACCAAGCGATGGCGACGGAGAGTGGTCATCGGACGATGAAACGCCGTTGATAAATTTACAACGTCGAGAGAGAGAAACAAGGCCGAAATACAGTGACGACGAAGAAACACGAGCGTCAGATTACGATCCCGAGCAGAACAGAAACTCGGATCAACACGGCCCGGCCGGAGGGAGAGAGACGCCACCGGAGGCAGAGGCGATTACACAGGCCAGCGAATCTACTGGATACACAACGGACCCACCGGATATTACACAGGAGGCTGAAATCCAGCGAGATTCAGGAGCTTCCAGGAAGAGAGAGCTAGAGCACGGATCAGCACAGGGGATGTTCGAACGAAACATACTCGGAAGAGATAGTGCTGACAAAAAAGAGGTGTACAGCCGCCGAGGAGGACAGGGAGGACAACGACGACAAAGACACGCCACGATTGTAAAACGGAAAGGACTGATCACCTCGACCATTACAAACGGAAAAACGACAAATAACAAGACAGACGAACATAGGCGACTGAGAGTACACAACAGAGAGAAATGATAAGAAGAAAATAGTTTGGTGAGAATTGAACGAGTCGCGTATGTACCCTCATACATTGAGGGGGTTTTCTACAGGCGGGACGTCACCTGTGGAAAGCCACGCACTCGTTCGAGCACGAAGAACTAAGAGACGAGTAGAGAGGAAGACAATAAAGCAGCAAAAGGGGAAGGGGGAAACGTAACGCGAATAGATAACGAGAGAATAGAGAAAATATAATGATAGAACAAAAGAGCGAAAGTGCAAATAGGAAGCAAGGGGATATCGTAAGAAAGTGTATATAGTAAGGATGCACCTTTAGTAAAACGGGAGAGCCACACGGGGGGATAAAGAGAAGGAACAGTCAGCGTCTCGCACATTGTTTGGCAGATACATAGGAATCATGATGGTGACGATTTACGCAGCAGCTGCAACACAGAAGCAACCGATTCACATCCCAGGAATTATCATAATCCCGAAAATTCAAGCCGGCATCACAGAAAGCACATGGGCACTAGGCTTCGCGATCGACCTGACACAAATCAAGGCGAGTATTGAGGCAGTAAAGAGTACGCTCATCGCGACAGCGATGACATTAAAGAGCGACGGACACCCATTCGTGATAACGACGCGACTGGAGGGATTTTTCCACGCCACGCAATTACTGCTTACATCTGACAAAGTCGCGCACTTGCAGAAGTATTTGAGGGATAGAACGATTAACGACAGACAATCCACAGCAATAGACGAAACAGAAGCCGAAACGGAAACGGATACAGTATCAAGTACAGCTTTGAGAAGAATAGGTAAACACTATACAAGTAACATCATCGACACAACGCAAGGGCCTATTCTTGCAACGCCGAAAGAGCTGAGGGCAAAAAGCTCGTGAGGACCGAGAGTGGACGTCCCGGAGGTACGTTACTTCGAGAGAGGGGCCATGTGTAACCCAGCGGTACGGAGAGGGACGCGAAAACGGTTATGTAATAACCGCTGGTCAGCCACAACCAACAATGGCACGACTGCCTAGTAGGAGAAAAACAAAGGAACCTAATAATAGTCAAGGGGGAGACGGCGGTACGCCAATGACCGAAGAGGATAGGTCGCCCGCGCTAGACAGTAGCATAAATAATGAGAGAATTAACAGAGAAGATATAGTTGGCTAGGGACAGCACTGGAGATACGAACGACCCACGGCAACATGGCCACGTATATGTAAGATGCTTGTATTTGTATGATAGATAGATTATGCTGATTGTTTAGATCATTGATATTGTAAGTAAGATTGATTGCGGACGTTACAGTAATGCGGTTTGATAATATAAGTTAACGTGGTTTTAAGTACATGTGTCGAGGATTTTAGGGGTAACATTAACGAAGGTAGAGCCAGCGCTTGTAGCAAGCGTCAAGTATTTACTAAATTACGAAATTTATAACACAATTGTGGTGTTTGGATTGATCGTGTGCGGTGATGGAGGATTATTAATAAATAATCATTGCATGGTGTGATTATCTAAATCATGCGTTTGAGTCTGTCAATGTCAGTTCTGTATTTTAATCCTGAGCCGGTTATCCTCACAATGACTATTATAACATACGATCACCGTCGACCGTGGATTTTAATTAAACCGCCGGTGACATTACATTACTTTACATAAAACCGTTTTCTGTTTTATCAAACAATCCTGTGCTTACATCACCTTAACTAGCGTAAGACTAAAATTCGTCGATAAACACCATTTAATCAACACATTATCTAAACTATGACGGTCTCTGCGTCCACTCCGATGAATCCTTGAAGATTCCCATGATGTCACGTGATCAGAACAAAACCATAGTAGACCCGATCAATAGTATCTTTTTACATGGATAACACATACTGGCATAACTCTTCTACCATCACTACTCCCTATTCATCCCTGAACCTGCTTCGCAGCCGCATTGTTCCCGTTAATTCCTGTTGCCTCTCATCATGCATTCTCGCCATATCCCGAATTCTGCCTTCTAACACAGGCCCCTAGTCCCGCCCTCTTCTCCTTGATTTCTAGTGCATTAAATGCCTCTCGTTCTATATTATTTATTGTTTTAGTTTTTCATTAATTTAAAGACACACATTGGTAAAAGATCATATTAACATAGGCTTGCAAGCTCTTCATCGCGCGTTGCTCTCTCCTCTCTCTCATCCTCTCTCTCTTCTCTCTCACAACTCTCTCTCGACCTCTCTCACTCTCTCCACTCTCCTCTCTCTCTTCCCATCATCACTTTGTTTTGCATCATCCCAAAACATGCCCTCGCGTCGCCATCCTCCCCCCCCACCACCACCACTCATCGTTCGTTGCCGATTCCCCTTTTTGTTATTTTTTTTTCTCCACACGACGACACTTAAGTGCATGTCACTACACACCGCCATCTGTGCAGCGTAATCTGACCCTGCAGCCCATCGACGGGAGATGCGCTGACGCGAGTGATGTGATGCGAGTATATTAATCTTTGTCATTGCGATTACAGGCCGGATAAATATTGATACGGATGAGCGTTGATGTGTACGGTCGAAATGGCGGGAGAATCTCGAAGCTGCACGTCAGTGAAGAGAGAGAGAGTAACAAGTTCTATTCCTATGCATCAATTTATTATTATTTAATTCCTAAGCATGAAGAAACACGCCATTTGTTCGCCAGTTCCCTGTTAACTAAAAGCGTAATTTTGACACTTTACCGCGACCTGGTGAAACCTCCATTCCCGAATCATGAAAAATCCATGCGGGTATTTTCCGGTTCGAGGATAATTGAAATGGACGTTCATTCCCGAATCACGCAAAAATCTATCTGGTATTTTTCGGTTCGATAATAATTAAAATGGTTCAATCCCGTGAAATAATCATTCGCTCCTCAGTGAAATCGCACACCGCCTTGTGAGCGATATGTTGTTGATGTAGCTTCCGAATTGGCGCTTCGTGGTGGGCGTATGACTTTGGGCCTTGATCGCCGTAAACTCCGGTTGTATTTAAACGTGAACTGCGGCTGTATTTAAGCTAGCAGCACACTTCACCATTTTCGTTGCTCGTACAGGTAATTTTCGTGGTAGGAAATTTTTGTGGCCGTTGCCGCGTCACAGCACACTTTACCACAAGTTGCCACCACGAGCAATTTTTGTGGTAAGAAATCAAACCGGTTTGATTCTCGGCAACTCGTGGTCAACACTACATTTCATTGGTGGGTGGTCGTTGCCGGCCCCCGCACACTTGGCCATTTTTGTGGCGACCACGAAAATTGCGTGTACGAGTAACGAAAATGGTGAAGTGTGCTGCCCGCTTTAAACATACACGTTGTTTACGCGCGTTCTGTTCCTCAGACATTCTTTTTACACGCGTCTATTCCTCCGACATTCTTTTTACACGCACATTCTATTCCACCAACATTCCTTTTACACGCGTCGATTCCGCCGACATTCTTTTTACACGCGTTCTATTCCTCCGACATTATTTTTACACGCGCGTTCTATTCCTCAGACATTCTTTTTACACGCGTTCTATTCCTCAGACATTCTTTTTACACGCACGTTCTATTCCTCCGACATTCTTTTTACACGCGCGTTCTATTCCTCTGACATTCTTTTTACACGCGCGTTCTATTCCTCTGATATTCTTTTTACACGCGCGTCCTATTCCTCCGACATTCTTTTTACACGCGTCTATTCCTGCGACATTCTTTTTACATGCGCCTTCTATTCCTCAGACATTCTTTTTACGCGTATCTATTCCTCCGAAATTTTTATTTACACGCGTTCTATTACTCTGACATAATTTTTACACGCGTCTATTTATGCAACATTTTTTTACATGCGTTCTATTCCTCCGACATTCTTTTTACACGCGTTCTATTCCTCTGACATTATTTTTACACACGTCTATTCATGCAACATTTTTTTACACGCGTTCTATTCCTCCAACATTCTTTTTACACGCGTTCTATTTCTCCAACATTCTTTTTACACGCGCATTCTATTTCTCAGACATTCTTTTTACATGCGCGTTCTATTCCTCAGACATTCTTTTTACACGCGTTCTATTCCTCCGATATTCTTTTTACACGCGTTCTATTCCTCAGACATTCTTTTTACACGTATCTAGTCCTCCGACATTCTTTTTTACACGTGTTTTATTCATCCGATATTCTTTTTACACGCGTTCTATTCCTCCGACATTCTTTTTACACGTGGTCTATTACTCCGATATTCTTTTTACACGCGTTCTATTCCTCAGACATTCTTTTTACACGTGGTCTATTACTCCGATATTCTTTTTACACGCGTTCTATTCCTCAGACATTCTTTTTACACGTGGTCTATTACTCCGATATTCTTTTTACACGCGTTCTATTCCTCAGACATTCTTTTTACACGTATCTATTCCTCCGACATTCTTTTTACACGCGTTCTATTCCTCCGACATTCTTTTTACACGCGTTCTATTCCTCCAACATTCTTTTTACACGCGCATTCTATTTCTCAGACATTCGTTTTACATGCGTCTATTCCTCCGACATTCTTTGTATGCGCGTTCTATTCCTCCGACATTCTTTTTACGTGCGTTCTATTCCCCAGACATTATTTTTACACACGTTCTATTCCTCCGGCATTCTTTTTACACGCGTGTCTATTCCTCCAACATTCCTTTTACATGCGTCTATTCCTCCAACATTCTTTTTACACGGGCGTTCTATTCCTCCGTACATTATTTTTACACGCGTGTCTATTCCTCCGACATTCCTTTTACATGCGTCTATTCCTCCAACATTCTTTTTACACGGGCGTTCTATTCCTCAGACATTCTTTTTACACGTGTCTATTTCTCCGACATTCTTTTTACACGCGCGTTCTATTCCTCCGACATTCTTTTTACACGCGTCTATTCCTGCGACATTCTTTTTACACGCGTTCTATTCGGCATTCTTCCCTACACACGCGCGCGCATGCGCAGAAAACGCTTCTTGGCGATGTCACCACTCTGATCTATCTTCGTCGCTCGCGACGCCTCGCTGCCGACAGCTCGCATACTAATGTCGGCAGCGGCGGCGGCGACGGCGGCAGACGCACGCTGACGCGTGGCGCGGCATGCAGCGGCAGACGATGCTAGCCTCGTAAACTGTTACAGGACGTGCAGACGCCCCGGCCGAGCGACCCGGGGCGGGCCGACGTCAGGAATGATGTAGCGACGTCGCTGTCGCGTAGAGAGGCCATGGCTGCCGGGAGAGGGGTTGNACACACAATATATATATATATATATATATATGTGTGTATATATATATATATATATAATTATATATATATATGAGGCATCAATCTAGACGTCTTGACACGAGGCAAAAACACCACTATTAGGTATACGTTCGATTTAAACATGCATGCATATGCGAACCCGCGCGCGTGTGTTATAATTTAACAGGAATACAGCTGGAATGCTAGCCTAACGAAACAACACGGAAACGAGCACAACAACGCCTGTATATATAGCCTACGATACTACTAATCACACCCTGTTTATTATATAACGCACATATTATGAGTTGCTAGATCATACACAACACACTCTGATATATTAATATCACACAGACACACACACCCACGCACACCCACGCACGCGCGCACGCACGCACACACACACACACACACCGTGCACGCACGCCCACTCAACAACACGCACGTACGCCACGCCACGCACGCACACACAGGCACGACTCATCGCCATTGCCTACGAAGTTACTTCAAATATTCGAATAAGTATATGAATGCCATCACCAGAACGCGCATCTCTACGCTGGCGATTCGTAGACCTATATACGATAGGATGTGGTGTATGTGTGCTCGTGCTGTAGAGGTGTGTGTGTGCAGATGTGTGTGTGTGTGTGTGAGATTGTGTGGCTGTGTGTGTGGTGTGTGTGTGTGTGTGTTGTAAACATAGAGAGTAGGAGAGCAGCAGGCAAAGCGATGAGAAACAAAGCAGACGGAAAGACTAGTTACTCGACGCTACATACATTGATGCGCGATAACACCACAAATCGGAACCATTGGCTCGGAGGTTCCTCCTATAAGGGATGACATTGGTGGGCATGAACTATACGAAAATATAGCTCGTCTCTCTCTCTCGCTGCTCGCAGCTCTCTCTCTCTCTTCTTCTCTCTCTCTCTCTCTCTCTCTCTCTGTCTCTGTCTCTCTCTCGCTCTCTCTCTCCCTCTCTCCCCCTCTCTCTATCTCTCTGCCTCTCTCCCTGTCTCCTCCCCTTCTCCTGCTATTCGCTCTCCATCATTTCTCTCCGTTCTCATTCCTCTTCTCTCGTAAGGTTTAATGGCACTTAACTCCCTTTGCTGTTGCCATACCTACACCACTATAAACGCGGACGGTCGTGAATGCTATGAAATGCAACACCAATTACTAAACCGCCACCGCGTGCCGATTCTCGTTCTTTTCATATAGCTCGGCTATATATACGCAGTCGATAATAATTTACAGCCCCTCACCGAGCGTAGTCCATCTACGTTTGCTTTTACAACAATCTTCCATGAGTTGTGTAGATTTGCGCCTTAGCGCGACAACATCTACACGCTAATACGTGTTTCACCACCAAATATCTCTG
>NW_014577757.1:0-201 GCF_000485595.1 Priapulus caudatus | reverse complement strand
ATATATATATATATATATATATATGTACATATATGTGTGTATATATATATATATATATAATTATATATATATATATATGTGGCATCAATCTAGACGTCTTGACACGAGACAAACACACCACTATTATAGGTATACATTCGATTTAAACATGCATGCATATGCGAACCCGCGCGCGTGTGTTATAATTTAACAGGAATACAG
>NW_014577756.1:178194-183670 GCF_000485595.1 Priapulus caudatus | reverse complement strand
GTTTTGTGTGTGTGAGAGAGAGAGATGTGTGCGTGTTTGTGTTGTGTGTGTGTGTGTGTGTGTGTGTGTGTGTGTGTGAGAGAGAGAGAGAGAGAGAGAGAGAGGTGTGCGTGTTTGTGTTGTGTGTGTGACACAGAGAGAGAGAACCAGAGGGAGTGTGTATGTGTCAGAGAGAGAGAGAGAGAGAGAGGTGTGTGCGCGCGCGCGTNAGCAGAGGCTCTCTTCGGAGCATTTCGCACATAAAATTGTTGCTGGAGACGGGCGCCGCGGTGCATAGTTTGAGCACGCGTGGCAGTAACTGATAAAGCTTTAGTGTAGGGGCGAATAGAGACTTGCGCCGAATTAACGTCCGTGCAGTCTAAACCTGGAATCGTGACAATCGGCGTCGTTCGTTATCGTAGGGCCATCTTGCTTCTACGCATTATGAACCTGTTTCACTCCGCGCTCGCGATCTGCCGTCTCAGACTGCTAGCGCGTTTTGCGCGTTTTTATGCTATATTACAGCACTGCAGGAAGATCAAGGGCCTGCAGCGTACAGCAGCACACATGATGCTATCAGTTGCGTTTTAGGATCTGAGCCAGCAGCGGGCACTAGTAGACGCGTGTAGCTAAGATGGTCGTTGCGGGCAAAATATGCGTTGTACCGCGGACCCACTACTTACTACTACTGACTAGTAACTAGTAGTTAGTAGTACTACTAGTTACGCAGCAGCTACTAGTACTTAGTACTAGTAATCTACGCGAAGGACGCGCAGAGGCTAATAGTATATAGTAATGAAATGACTAACTCTGCTTAGCTAACGTTATTAAACTAAGCTTACTAAATAGTAATAATGACGATAGCGCCTAAGGCCTAACTCAATAAACTCCCGCTAATACGGCTATAATTATATTGATATAATATTATATTTAGATTGATCGTAAATGACATTGGTTTTAATTGGGCGGCATTGCCGATAACATTGGGGCCCATATAATATTGGGAGCCATGTTCTCTATCCTTGAACCAGCTAGTACTTACTAGAACTACTAATATGACTAGCAAGAATCGGCTCTTGCTAGGGTTAGAATATCCTAGGCTATACTAGACACAGGCACGTTGGAAAGCGTTTGCAAATAAATATAATGGGCTAACTAAATACGAAATCTATTTTCTACGAAATTGTGAATGTTTTCTAGTATAGGGCCTTAACTCTCTTTTCCAGATAGGTTGGCAGAGGTGCAAGGCCTATATATAGACTAGGACTGCGCTCACACCTCGATTAGCGCATTGATGTGACTAAGTCTAAGCCGAGAGTGCGATGAGAGTGCCAGTGCTACTGGGGCTGATAGGGGCGGGCAGGCGGCCCAGCACTGCTTTTCCATAACTCCGTAGCGAAGCCTGCGCCAGTTCGAACGTTGCAAAAACGTTCCAGCGTTGGGCCAGCGAAGAGCGGCGCGGTAGGTGTTTCGTGATTCTGAACAGGTCTCGTTTCCATTAGCTGGCAGCAGGTTCGGCGAATGTCAGCATTTCGAGACAGTGCTATTCTGTGATTGTCGCCGTGCACACAGCTCGATTAGCGAACAGATTACTTCGTTAGCAGTTTTTATAGGGCAAGTCAACATGCTGTTGTACGTCCGCAAATGTCTACCTCTCTGTGTTCCCGCCAGCTAAAATTGTGGACTGTTCGCTGGCAGCTATGGAGCCGTGCGCTCGCGCCAATTCATTCGGCGCACGGATCCATAGCTGCCAGCGCTGCATATCATGTCGTAGGACGTTCCCAGCGGTCGCGTGCGCGGCCTTGCCGGCGAAGACTGCGAGAAAGATGCTGCGGCTTCAGGCGCAATTGGGATGAACTATCTCGCGTTTCGGCTAACGGGCTTCTCTAGTATGCGGCCGATTGCTTCATACTGGATTGTCTTGTCTCAACAAGTGTCATGAATTATGTGATTTTTTGTCTGTGAAAGGTAACGTACAAATAAATTCAATGGCTAGTGCGTGAAGCGCTGCTATTTATATTAGATCTTAGTCGTAAGCTCTAGAGCGTTTTTTATTATTGTCTTGGAGCAGTATTATGCCTATGAGTAGAAGTATCAGGAAAAAGATGAGATTAGGACTAAAGTTCTTTCTGTTAACTAGCTGCAGACTCTTTAGGCTCACAGCTGTTGTCTTGCAGCCTGGCCTGGCTACAAAATGCATGGCGTACATCGCGGTTAAATTCGCTGTATGCAGGTTTCTTACGAAACCCTCGAGTGTAGCTGTTGCATCATATGTTACCTGACAAATGTAATATGGGTTTTTTTTTTGGCAGAGCACACAGATGACATGTCAGTCGCTCAGTCGGTGGCCTTGTCGTTTGATGACCCGGTCAGTGTTGTATTAGTTATATATACGTGATAAACGTTCATAATGCAAGACTTACTTAAACGACGATTATCAATTTAAATTGGCCTAATTTGCTTCATTTATCTTGCATAGCACAATGGTAAATTAATCATTAACAAAGTTTAGTGTTTCGGTGCCCAATTCCTTTTTCCCGTTAACCATGACATGTATAGTAAATCATAGTATTTTCTGATTATATGTAGAAATTTCGTATTCAGATACTTTTCTTTATGAAACACATGTGTATCAGAATTCCATCATATTCAGTCTTTCATATTCAGTACTTTCTGTAAGCATTCCGACAATGCGGTGTATTTCATCTGTGTGTTTGTTCACAGGCGACCAGTGATGTGAAGATTGCATTGGAAGGGAAAATCATTCATGTTCACAAGGTCATACTGAAGATTAGGTGTGTGCATCACGTTGAATTCCGCTCTTATTCACTTGACCCTTGATCTTCCTCGCAGTTGATTATATTAATTATTGATTATATTGATCTCATTGATTGTTTCCGGTGACCGTCACCGCAGCCCGAGTAATGGTTCGAAATTAATTAGAATCGTTTGTAATGGTTACCTGATATTTTACCTGGTTAATGTTGTAATTACGTAAGATTGCCTTAACATCAATCTGATTAATGGTTTAATTTATTAAAATTACACTAACATCTGCCTGATTAATGGTTTAATTTATCAAAATTACACTAACGTCTGCCTGATTAGTGGTTTAATTTATCAAAATTACACTATAACGTCTGCTTGATTAATGCTATCTCGACCTGACAATGGTGGTCATATCTGCCTCATACATGAGAGTAATTATGAGCCACAAGTGTGAAGCTATAATACCACTTAATAATATCCTCTTTTAGATGTGAACATTTTCGATCAATGTTTCAATCTCACTGGGAGCAGGATGGAAAAGAGTGAGTACCACCTATTTCACATAGAGCAAAAATGAGGAGCTATTGTGAATAATAATGTACTATTTGTGATAATATGAAAGAAACATTTTTGCTTCGATTCTTGACTTGTTGCATGTATTATAGCATTATATTGCATAAACAAACGTTTTCTGATGTATCAACCATCTCCCACTCTTTCTCTGCCTTGCCTGTTGGATATACTTTGCACCTCGTTCAATCGTCTTCATTCGTCGTAAATTGCATGCATCCACCCACAGATACACATCACTGATGTTCACTCTTCCGTTTCTCCCACAAAATTGTTGATTGGTTGCCATATTTCAGCGTAATTGAGATATCACAGTTCACATATCCAGTGTACAGGGCCTTCCTGCAGTTCTTGTACACAGACAGGATAGACCTGTCACCGGAGCATGCTATAGGTATTACATTTTGTGAAGTAATATAGTTTTACATACCTGCACATCATTGTTACTTTTATTAGCTCATCTGACGAAGTCAGATGCAGCTTGTAGAATCGCATGACCGTGCGTCCGTGCGTCAACAGTTGGGCACAAATCTTAACCGCTCGACGTACGGTCACGATATTTGGGACGTCGGGGGGGGGGATCGTGAAAAGGACTCGGGATGACAAATTTGGGGATCAAGGGTCAAAGGTCAAGACGTGTAAACGGAGGGGGAATATTTCCTTCGTAACATAAGGTATAGGAGGAAATACGGAATTGCGGCACAAATCTAAACGGCTCGACCTATGCTCTTAATATTCGGTGTATATAGTGTGATGGGCAGGAAACCCATCACCAGTGTGAATTTGGAGGTCACAGGAAAAAAGGCAGTGGGGAAAGGTCAGATATCAGACATTTTCTGAGGACATGGCCTAATAGACAGAGTGAAAAACTTGAAATGTGCTTTCCAATGACGTGCGAAGAGTAAGTGTCTGATAACCTTTTGACCCTCAAGAGGAGGGTTAAACATGGATTTGTGGACTGTTAACAAAGGACTGAACTGTGTTTGATCGTACTTGTGTGATCGTGAAAGACTTAAATTTCACAGTGAAATTCTGCATGCAAAACTTACTTGAACAACGTTTACGCGCCTTAAATCATATATGAACTTCATTCTCTATATGAGATTCTGTACGTTGGGAATACAATGTCAATAGCACTTATGCAAACTATAAATAGGCCTACCTCGTTGCTATCCCCCGGGCGTGGAGGGAGGGTCACGTGATATAGTTGACGTATACTTCAAAATCATTACTCATCAGGTAACGCTAACTCCAATACCTCCAACGCTAACCATTACACTAAACATATCTATCTCGGAGCGCTATATATAGGTCCAAAAATCCACAAAAATTAATCTATGGTGTGGGGACAGATATCATAATGCAAAAACCCTAACCCTAACCCTAACCCTAACCCAATCCCTAACCCTAACCCTAATACTAACCCTAACCCTAACCCCAACCTGACCCTAACCCTAATCCTAACACTATCCTAACACTAGTGCTGCCACGTTGCGGTAACCTCCCTCCACGCCCAGGGGATAGCATTACCCGCAGGTGGGTGGCTGATGGTATCACAGCATGGGCTAAACGAAGGTAGCAACTAGTTCGGATTATCTATTCCCTGCACCTAGTCAGTATCCACTCCATCTATCGGAACAGAGTGAGAAGAATGTCCCGGCAGGATAGGTCAAACGTATATTGCGCTCAAAAGTGCAGAAATATAATGACTTTCTTAACTTCAGTTTAACCAATCTTGAGATAAGTAATTGCAAAAATGAATCGTCAAACCTACCAATGAAAATTTGCCAGTTTGTACTGTCCTTGGCATGGCTCTCTCCGTCGACGTTACAGTAGTCTGCAATGTGGGGATATGATGGAGCATGCTGGCTTGTGGACACTGCAGGGCCCGATGGTTGACTGTCAGTCGAAATGTATTGAAGAAATCTGTACGTTATACGTGCGTCTACCTTATCTCTGCCTGCCATCTTCGTCGAAAGTTTGGACGCCGCGCGGCGAAATCGGAATGTACATTTCAATCAATGACGTAACTGATACGTACAGTAGCGCGCCGCGTGGTTGTTATTTGTTTATAAACAATTTAGTCTGACTGACTCTCTCCCCCTCTCTCTCTCTCTCTCTCTCTCTCTCTCTCTCGCTCTCTCTCTCTCTCTCTCTC
>NW_014577756.1:176157-178135 GCF_000485595.1 Priapulus caudatus | reverse complement strand
TAACTGATACAGTAGCGTGCCGCGTGGGTGTTATTTGTTTATAAACAATTTAGTCTGACTGACTCTCTCCCCCTCTCTCTCTCTCTCTCTCTCTCTCTCTTTCTCTCTCTCGCCCCCCTCTCTCTCGCTCTCTCTCTGCAAGAATTTTTTTTGTGCTGAAATGATGTGTATGCAACTGCGTATCTGCATATCTGCGCCTAACAAAGGTGTCACTACGCACGACTGAAATGTTACGTTTATAACCGTAGCAACAGACCTCAGATGGGCCCAGACGCTCTCCGCGGCTCTTGTTTATTGTTCTGGCTTGTTGACTTGCTGCAATCTTATATCTATATTGGTTCCAATCTGTGTTGGTAATTTGCGTGACTTTGTTTAGCAATAGGATATGAGAGAACAGTCTTTCGATCAAGTAGCCAAGAATTTTTATGTGAATCTTTAGGTAAAACCTATTTTTATGCAAATGTAAAAGATATTTTTGGATTAAAATTGATCGCTGAACATCTCATTTCGATATAATTTTAGTTTTGTTGTGATTTATTTTGGTGGTTTTGGTTATTACATTATAAATTATGTACTATTGCAGGTTTGCTGGACTTAGCTAACTCGTACTTGGAGAAACGGTTGAAAGCTTTGTGTGAGCGAACCATCATGCAAGGAATCACCGTGGCGAATGTTGCGATGCTGTACGCTGCTGCCATCCAGTATGAAGCAAAGGTACTTAATGGCAATAGTGACTGTTTGCCTATTCTGCACCCTGTTCCTCATCTTCCAGCAAAGACTACCTAGATCTGCTAACGCTAAACTACTACCACTGCTCTATCTGTCTGCTTTATTTAAAAGGACAGTAGCATCTAGGCATTTACTGCATACAACTGTACTTACTGTATAACAAATCGTCTATACCCACAATTTAATTATTATAACTATTTACACATCAACGCTACGAAATTTGAACGGCGCCATGATACCCGCGATCGTGCTGCCACCCCGAAAAAGTTGCGTGTTTGACAATTTATTTTGCAGGTTACAGAGCGAGGGCTAATCACAAAAGTGCAATTATATTTATACCTAAATGCTATTTAACCGAACGATA
Source organism: Priapulus caudatus (assembly GCF_000485595.1). Taxonomy (NCBI): domain Eukaryota; kingdom Metazoa; phylum Priapulida; class Priapulimorpha; order Priapulimorphida; family Priapulidae; genus Priapulus; species Priapulus caudatus. The sequence goes on along the minus strand of NW_014577756.1, from coordinate 177,042 downwards.
TTCATTTTAGGGCAAATTTATCCATATTATAACTGAAACTATATGTCGTTTATAAAATATTACAATCCTTTTGCTTTTAAATGAATAAATAAGAAACACCCTCGGTCTGTAGCCCTTTGCTGGTAGTGGTTTTGCGCAACTTATCAGATTGTGCGCTTTGAGTGGCGCCACCGTCGTTGTAATCAAACTGTAGTCATTAGTTTTAAAACATTTTTTAATAATATTTCTAATGGTGATTGAACCATGAAACTTTTTATGTAGCGTAATTATAACCTAAATTAGCTGAAAATAACCCTAGAACCTAAAGTAAACTCTCACTTTAAATGCTGTTCTGTTTTTCGTGAGTTACAGGAACTCGAGGAGTTTTGCCTGCGATTCGCAGTCAATCACCTGACTGCCGTCACCCAATCAGAGGCGTTTGCTGAACTTGACGAGGCAACGCTAAAACGTTTCATACAGCGCGCCGCCACGCAGGGAGCCTTCAGGTGTTGAACAACAGTAGAGGGCGTCCATAGGCTGCAGGCCTGAATAAGCATCGAACAGAAATTAATTAAAAATACGCACACTGTTACTGCGCTTACAAAACATGCACTTTATTCATGTTAAATAACTATAGATTCGTGCTCTATGCAAAGATGTTAAAACCAATAAGATGGCCAGCAATGACGTTTTACCGTGACAGCAGCGCCGACAGCGCACCAAGCGGCGTGGAAGTTAGAAAACGTAAACAAACGCACGTGTCAATAGCCGTTTGACTAAGCCAGTACCGATATTTAAAAAAAACGTGGATGCGTGCTTTTGTGCATAGATGTGAAGGGGTGGAGAAGACCTAAAGTAGTACTCGGCTAGGTTTTTTACCTAAATATTAATACCATGACCGGGCAT
>NW_014577756.1:168461-175858 GCF_000485595.1 Priapulus caudatus | reverse complement strand
TGTGGTATCGATGGCTTCTCGCCCGCCTCCACTCCACTTTCTCCTTACCTACATGTGAAGAACAAGACATTCTTCCAGCCAACATCCTCTGCGTCAGATGTCCTGGCTAAACTCAACATCATTTCCATCGCTCGTCGTTCCTTGCCCTCGGGTGAACCTTGTCCACAAGCTCCAAAGTTGCATGAATGCGTATTGATGATATTGCGCCAACAATCAAGCGGCATTCTAAGAGCCTGAAATATACAAATTGATTTATTACAGAACATTTTAAGCTTCAACGTGGTTATTTAATAGTAACACATGCAAAGAGCCATGTTTACCTTTGCTTTTTATACCCTGCAGCCATTTCAACTTCTTGAGGAGGAACTCTTTGTGCCCAGATGTTGCAGTAAAGGCATGTTTCATAACAGATGAACTGATTGTTGTGCTGCTGTTGAATGCATTGAATAGCTGATCGAAGCACTCTAAAAATTCAGCTGTATGTATCGCCTCTTTGTTGATGATGCCCCACTGTGACATAACCTTCATACCAGTTGCCACAGAATGGCTCACAACCTGGCACGCAAGCTTCACTCTAAGGGAACTGAATGGTGGCAGGTTTAAATGTTTCTCAGTCAGCTTCGGAGCTAATCTGGTCGGCTTACTAGCATCTTTATAGTAAAAGTCACGTATGTGTTGCCACTCGATACTGTATTCATCAACCGTGAATCCGTGCTTTTTTAGATTGTTCCTGATGTTTTTGATCAAGTGTGGAGGATCATAGATGACGAAGATCTTGCGTCCTTCATGCAAAAAGAATGGTTTGTCGACAGTTACATGCAGTTTCGTCTGAAAGAGGTTGATGTTGTTACTGCCTTGGTCACTGATCACAGCTGTTACGGTAAGACCGATGTTGCCCAGAAGCTCTAAAGCCTCAAACAGTCGACATCTCATCTCTTCACCAGACATCGTACCAGCTGAGAAGAAAAAGCCAAATGGCTGCTTCCATCTGTAGATGATGCCTCGAACGATGAACGCGATTGCATGGTTAGCAAGCTTTTGTTCGACCAAACCTTCAACGATATCTCTCTTGCGATCATATGACAGAGCTGTCTTGATACACATTTCATCCATTGCTATACACACAAGCTTTGCCACAGGTGGAAGATTCTGCACTTTGAGACGAAGTGCTTCTAGTATGTTAGTGTTGAATCCTGGATAAAGTTCAAGGTTGTTCATCACTTTCATTAGAGTTTGGACAGAAGGCAATGCAAACGCTTTTCTAAGTATTCGATACGTTTTTGGGCTTGAGTGCAACAGTGACAGTGCAAATGCTTTATCATGGGTGGTCCAACGTCGTCCCCTCACAGTCCGGTTTGATGCACGGATCTGGGACATAACAAAGTGGAGTTGTATATCTGGAAATGGGAAAAATAAGACAAATTATTAAATTGGTAGTGCTCACATTTTTATGAGTTCAGATTTAATACACATTGTTATCTCCACCACTTTGCAACGCTGTCCATACTTTGCTTATTTTGTTTAAAATCAACCCAGTGTGGTGGAGGTAGCTGTCTAGTTTTATGGTTGAAATATATTAAAATGTATATCTACATATTTTTGTAGAAGCATTCTTATTTATCTAATATGGCAGTGTCCAAAAATGCAGATAGCCTATATAAAATATATCCCTAAACATACCACTAAGGTATTCTTTCAGAAGGCTTTCAAGCTGTTGCAGCCTATTTTTTGTTAGAGGTGCAGCCTTCTGGTTCAATGTCCTGATGCTCTGCACTTTCAGCTTCAAGCGATGTATCTGGACAAGTGAAAAATTATTAAACAATTACAATTATGAAACAATTATTGAACAATTAGAACACAAGGCAGATAATTATATCATACCGGGTTCAGTTCAAAATATTACACCATGGGATACTCAACAAAAAAATAGTTCAAAGTCATAACTAGTTAATCATGAATAAATGACCAAATAATAATATACTGTATGACCAAACCAGCAAAAATTTAAGAGACCTTTAATTTTTGACTAACATCAAATGATCATTTTGAAAGTTCTAAGAATAGCAGCAACAAACCATAAATTATGTAGTACCCATTAACAGTAGACACTTATCCATTATAAATGTTCATGTTGTGATACTAAATCACATTGAAAAGGAATTGAAAAAGTTAATATAATAACCTGCGTCAGGAGTGCTTTATTTCGCCGCTTCAGGTTCTTCATCTTCTCCTGGTAACTTGGCGACTCGGATACATTGGGCAGAGATTCGATGGAAGGTGTAGGAACAACATCTTTGTCTGACGAAACAAACAAAATTTACATGAAATATCTGTTATTTGCCTAATAACTCTCACTCAGCATCATATTACTGTATACTGACAATTCTTTGTACTTAATTTTATTTAGTTTTAAAATTCTTTAAAAACATAAATTTAGCCAACCTAACATTAATTCTATTTTTTATCATATGTTTTCTATATAGATCTTCATATTTGCTATTATTCAATTCACCTGTAGTACTTAACTACATGATGGAATAAACCTTCAATTCACCTGTAGTACTTAACTACATGATGGAATAAACCTTCAATTCACCTGTAGTACTTAACTACATGATGGAATAAACCTTCAAAGCCATCAATAAAGAAACTGCCAGAAAACAAACAATAACACTTAAAATGTTACAAAAGTACATATGTACTCAAATTCCTAATGATCTCACCAATCTTGGGCTTCTTGCTCGGTGAACTGCATCTTGCCGCTGGACGTTTCCTCTTAGCGGTGATTCTTTGTGGAGGGTTTGGCACGTCAAAAATTGTAGGAATCGCATTCCACACCAGTTTGTTGCGGCTCGACACATTCATAAACTGTGAATCCTGGGAAATATTCAAAACATCACTGATTTAGATTTGATGTGGTTGTTTTAGAGATGAAAACAATATCTGGAATATTGTGGCCCAAGGCAAGGGTCGATAACCATGACATGATAACGAGAACGTATCAAAATAGTATCATAATCGGAAATATCAAAATAGTTGTCTGGGGATACAATAAACTTCTGATCTTATCTTGCCTCAAAATGTACTGAGCAGAACACGCAATTCGAATTCAGATACAATGCATCTTTCTGGCGGAGGTCTTCCCTCCTGGAAGTCTGCACCCAGCACGCACATCTAACAATGAAGAAGTAGACCAGTATCATAAGGATACCAGTAGTCAGTACAACGGTATGTTTCATAAATATATGATTGTGTACAATTAACAACAAACAGATAAAAATCTCATAGACGACAACATCAGCCATAACAATATCATTCATGAAGTTTGCAAAAGCATATATGAATTTAATAGGCCTAACATCTTATGATAATAATAAAAAAACATTTGTTTTGGTGCATATACATAATGCATGAGTTTTAATTAACGAATTACAAAATGCCCCGAACGATAATTGCTTTACCCCCGGCTAACCCAGCTAGCCTACCATAGTTAGGAGTCTAGATCTATCTCAAGTGAATCTTCCATGAAATGTTCTGAGATATGGAGATGCCGAACATGCTATGCCTACCGGGCCTATTACATGATAGTGATGGGAGTCGCCCCCGCCCTTCTGTGCGGTTTCTATAATCCGATCATACGGTTTATACTACACTAACTCTGCGCGACACAAATGCTTCACCCGACCCGCCCCATCGACCATGAGACAGATGAATAGCGTGTGGCCTTTTCCCTCCTCGATCATTCCTTAACTTAGCGCTAGGACAAACATCCAAAATACGACAATAACTGAATAAGTATCGTGCCTATAATTTTGCTTTACCTTTCTGAGTCCTTTGGAAACCTAAAGAAACTTAGGTCCCGCCTATTTTTTCGGTTATTATTGCAGTTTACCGCTGCACAGTGGTGTCCTGTACTTTTCGACTTCCAATTGGATTTCTCCATGGCTGCCTGCAAGATGCCTGCAAGTACCTTACCACTGACGCTAGTAGCGGCGCTGGTCGCGCCAAGCGCGCACTATGCACGCAAATAGGACACCTCGCCCATCTATGTTTCACATCTTTGGGATAACTATGCGCTTCGGCCTCCGCCTCCAACCGCCCCGCCGCCCGAGGCCGGCAGAGATTCCTTGTGATGCGCTCCTAAAGACGCTGGCCGTCTCTTCTCGATCATCTTCAAATTTCGCATGAAGGGCGTATCACGGGGTGAAGCGAAGACGCGAAAAGGTTTTAGTGTGCGGAGTCATCATTGCCATCCCCCGGTAACAGACCTTTTTTGTCGAAAATATCGCTACGAACGTGTAGCTGCATTTTTTACCCCACTACTTGTCATGTAAATTTGGCACACGCACGGACATATGTATACATATATCATATCATATAATAATATATATATATCTATCATTATATACACTGATCTACTACTGCGGACATGTTATCAACTGGCCTCGTGTGCGCAACATTCTAATGACAACGCCTACAAGCAGCAGCAAGTTACAGGTTCTTACCAATATTTCGCAACAAAAGATGTTGTGTACATGGCAACCGATTGACTCCGCCACACCAAAAACAATTGGCGTCTTTGCCTTTAGCCATTACCGCACGCTTGGCATCTGGGAAAGAGGTGTGCAGCAGTAACTCAAGACCAGTCACTGCGACCTTGCATTTCACCTTTACCCTGAACCTTGATCATAATTTCCTTCCGCTCTCTAACTCGGCACCAACACCTAACCTAGCCGCAGCTCTAGCGCTCGCTCCCTAAATTGAGCCTACGCGCGTACCAAAACTTCGCGTATGCTTACACATCTTCGGAGAAGGTCGGTCCGCATAACCAAACCACAACTGCACTTGACGCTAGTTTTGCACCTTGCCAGTCGACTTACATTATCCTCTTCGGCCCTCCTAAGGTAACCAATTCACACCATACTTGCACATCTGAGGCCATACCTCAGTTGTCCTAAAGGTAGGGCGACCGGACGAGCGACTTTTGACGCCCGACCGGCTCGCCCCGGGGCGGGGGCAGGAGGGGGGCGGGGGGGGGGGGCGGGGGGGGGGGCGGGGCGGGCGCCCGAATGCTTTGAAATCGCCTGAAAATTGCCCCGCGCACCCCCCCCCACACAGAGCGCGTCGTCCGTTCACTCGCCGCCCACGATTTTAATCGCCCCCACGAAGTAAGCCCAGCATCCAAAATGTTAGATCTTTCGCAGCCGATTATTTACGCTGGCAAAATTCGCTCGGTGCCCATGTCCGGACGGTATTTTTTGTCGGCCCGACCTCCGATTTTTCTAACCCAATCGGACGTGTCTGTTGATATCATGTGAGCTTAAACATGGGGCGCTTCAACTTCGCCGTACTGTGCCCCTTCTCGTAGATCGGGCGATTAATTCAGCCCTGGCGATTTTAACTCGCGGATCGGCGAAATAAATACGCTCTACCCCGTGCCCCTAGCATCAGACAAACCTTTGTCCTTGTGACTTATCTTAAGCCTCTTAGCCTGCCTTCTACGGTCCTTACATGAGATATTCCATTCAATACTAGATCACGGGGATACCATGTAGTGTTGGGCGACAATGCCTGCCGTTAGATCATCAGTTGATTTTACTGCACCCCCACGTCCTGTACGAACTGTAAACCCACCGCACGGACGTTCTGAAGCCCATAGTCGTTAGCGGAAATCGTGTAAGGGCGAAACAATTGCTGACTTTGTTAGAAATCCGTACACAAACACCGCGTGGTAAACCATAGCATACTCTCCAACGTGAGCACAAGAAGACAACTTATATTCTTGAAAGCCAATAAATAATAAGTTACAGTCGAGATAGCATTTGTGCTCATGCACTGATGCAGGCTTTGTGTGCGACGCAGACGCGACAGAACCTGCCCTCATCCGCACAGGCCGTTTCTCCCGCCAGTGGCGCGGTTTGGCGAAGATTTGATTTTCAGCTGCATCTGACAAGTCAGATGCAGCCTTGTAGAATGGCATTAGCGTAGCGTCCGTCCGTCACAGTTGCAACAAATCTACAACGCTCGAGTACCGGATTCGAAATCGGGACATGGGGGGGTAATCGAAAACGAGTTGGGATGCTCGAAGCTGGAGCGTCAACAGGTCAAGAGCTGTAAACAGAAGGGGAAAGACACATTCCCTCCTTCAACTTGAATGGTCAGGGAAGGAAATGCAGACATTGCGGCCAGCCAAGTCTAAAAGCCGGCTCGNTAATCATAATGCCCCGTAGGCCTACATGTTGGCCAATCTCCATATCTCCCATTTTAATTTTTTTTATTACAGAACATTTTAACAATTTGTTTGGTGAATCCCATTTTTTAGAGAGTAAATTTACACATACCTAATGTTGTATGTATACAAGTTTTAGTGAATAAGACACTATCAATGGCTTTACCCAAACTTCGAAGGGACATCACAAATGTAATTAATTACTAGTTGAATTAGAAACAAAATACTGTAATATTTTACTGATACTTCGTTACTGCGATACTTAATTGTTACTATGTTAATTGTTACTGTTTTACTGCGACACACTAATGTGATATTTCACTGTGATGCACATATTTTACTGATATATTTATTGGACAACGGTTGGCATCTCAATTGTTTACCATGCACTACGATCACTAGTATACCCGTTTTACAGTAGTAAAGATCGTGTCTCGTAGATCGAGATGTTTTAACGCGTTAGTACCAAAAACATAAACAAAAAAAGACGTTACCTGTCTCATAGCAGCTCGGAACTGGCTGGTATCAGGGTTGTCCCGTGCCCCTCCCTTTGCTCTTACAATCGAGAAGAGATTCTCAACAACATCCTGGTTCAGCTGTCTGGTAAACAAATATTTCATGTCGTGTTCTTGCTGGAGAAAGTCCCAAAGTTGCAGAATGCTGTTGATTGATATCTGCCAGCCAACAATACACAGCGGCATTCTAGAGCCTGAAATATACAAATTGACCAATTATTCATGCTGCTGATATTTCTTCACCAACTTGTACTGCCGCCAATAGCCCCAAAATGTGAAAATCAGTCATTACAGTTTTGTAGGGAGAGGTAGAATTTATTTATTTAACAAAGAAAATGCATTTATGCAATTATATGAAATTTAGCCTTGATTTTCTTACACTACGTTAAAACGACAAATATTGGCGAGTAGGATATGTTGAAGAAATAATTGGTGAGCATGTTCAAATAAACAATATTTCTTTTTACCCAAAATATAATGCTGGATTCCCTTATTGTTAAAGACCAAAATTTGTATGAATTGTGTCCAATAAATCTCTCAGATTATGGTCGACGCTGTGATGCGGCCGGGCAAATACTCGAACTGCGAGGAGGACGTCGATGAATTTCTCATCTCACTTAAGAACTCCACATCTGCTAAGGTATAATAATAAG
>NW_014577756.1:162108-167426 GCF_000485595.1 Priapulus caudatus | reverse complement strand
GGGATGCGCTTCTCGCTCATAGCTCAATCTACCACTGCCACAAGCTGGATTCTCAGGTTACAATTTGTCAACGCTTTTTTACTCGAAGTTTTACAGCAGGCAATGTTACTCGTAATCACTATCGTAATAAGATTTTGACTAATTAAAAGTTGCAAAGATTAATTACAAAATCCCGACCATTATTTTATGAGCAAATTTTGACTAAAATGAGTTGTGAATTACGAATTTACGAAAATACGTGCCGCCCATTTACTACCTTTAAATCATCTACGCTGTTTACTAGAACTAAGTTCACCGTCGTTTATTTAATATTTATCATGAATTTTTTCGGCAATGCTGGCCAAGTATACCTAATTTCTAGCCCTCGAGCATCTGTCTTTGATCTATGCATTTTTTGCTGTATCAGCTTTAGAAACTAACAGTTTCTAACATTTGCTCACACCGAACAAACATGGAAAGTCATAGATAATTTCTATTAGTTTTGTTTGCGGCCGACTATCACGGCCGAAATAGAATTGCGCTAACTTTGCATGGATTTCACCCGAGCAGCTCCGCCCAACTTTGACAAAATATGCATAGCATAATGTCGGCAGTGGTATCTTGAGTGCAAAGATTCCGCCCATGGCTAGAACCCAGCCCCCCCCCCCCCAGGTTAGCCACCCGCCCCAGGTAACCACTGGTAGTGCCGTAGGCACAACGATAAACACTCTCCAATCATGCGGCCGTTAGATAGTTTCATGGGTCGCCACAACACACGCAATCTTTTAGGAGAGCAACGTTCACACGAAGTTCCCGGAATTCATGCTGTACTTCTGTACCTGAGTCGCACAACTGCTCTGCTGTGGGTGCTGTTCAGCTCAGCCTATACTGCTTCTGCCGCTGTAAATTTCTCGAATCGTGCGCAGTGTAAAGCGCCCGACCTGTCTTTCTTCAGGCTTCCCAAGAATACGGGAATATCGGAGAAAACATTCTTTTTTGTCGAAATCCATCGCTGAAAGGACGTTCGATGCATCTGTCGCGTCGATACATGTAGTACCAGGTGTCCAGTGCTTCTTGTTTTGGCCACAGGCGCGTCACCGTGCGGGTGTAGTTAAATCTACTTGCGTGTTTGCAGATAGCATGTCTAAACAGCATTGATACAGCAAGTTATCGACTAACATATATACGGCAAAACTAGAGTAGAGGAAAACTTAATTAGCTTTGATACGTAGATCCGATTTTAGTGTTTAATTTACCTACTTATATTGTTTGAGACCGGTCCTCAGAGTGAGCAGTGGCTGTAATGTACCTCTTGCTAGACCAAGCGTGTAGTTCGTTAAAGCCGTCGACTTTAATGTCGACAACCCGTATGACGTAACAATGTCTCGTAAACCATCATTGTCACAGATTAAACGTTATACATCTCTCTTGCTTTTACAATAAACCAAATAATAATTGACGAAATTCCATATCCATCTCTATGTGACACAAGTAATGAAATGTACAAGATTCATACCAAGACGAATATGAAACTTCCCGTTTTACAATATCCAACATTATCGAATATGAATCTTTCCGTTTTACAAATCAAGAATTTTGGGTGGTCTAGAAACACGACCACTGCGAGTTATCCGCGGTTGATTAACAGTCACTGAAAGTTTATCTGGCGTCTTAACCAGCGGTGGCGATTGGGTTGTCTCATTCTCCAGAATCACTTGGGTTGGAGTTAACTTCGGACCAGCTACTTGACGATTCGTTATCATAGGGCTGTCCACATCTGTGCTCCCAGTTGTTTGGCTCCGAGAGTTTTGTGTTTTTATATATAAGCCCACAGACTATGTTAGGCATTCGTCGATCGTCCCCATATCAAACCACGAGAGGTCATGCTTCTCAAATATACATTTAAAGGGAGAGTTTACTCTAGGTTCTAGGGTTATTTTCAACTAATTTAGGTTATAATTATGCTACATAAAAAGTTTCATGGTTCAATCACCATTAGAAATATTTTTTTTTTAATGTTTTAAAACTAACGACTACAGTTTGATTACAACGACGGTGGCGCCACTCAAAGCGCATGATCTGATAAGTTGCGCAAACCCACTCCACCCAAGGGCTACAGACCGAGGGTGTTTCTTATTTATTCATTTAAAAGCAAAAGGATTGTAATATCTTATAAACGACATATAGTTTTAGTTATAATATGGATAAATTTGCCCTAAAATGAATATCGTTCGATTAAATAGCATTTAGGTATAAATATAATTGCACTTTTGTGATTAGCCCTCGGTCTGTAACGTGAAAAATAAATTGTCAAATACGCAACTTTTTCGGGGTGGCAGCACGGTCGCGGGTGTCATGGCGCCGTTCAAATTTCGTAGCGTTGATGTGTTATTATAACAATTATTGATGTGTTAATTATAACAATTAAATTAGGTATCTGGTAACAAATACGTGTGGGTATAGACGATTTGTTATACAGTAAGTATACAGTTGTATGCAGTAAAATCCTAGAGGCTACTGTCCCTTTAACAATACGAAATGATACATTCTCCATGTGCATGACAGCTGGAAATGTATTCATGAATCTTCATTATGCTTATCATTTGGTATTTGTAAACCACCACATTCACCATCCAGGTTTTGATAACCTTTACAAAAGGTAAACGTTTAATTTACGCCTATGATTTCTTTTGTATGTTGATTCGTCAGTTGTTCTCTACATTCATCACACTTGTGCGATTTCAACAGTTTGTGACAAAAATGCCCTGCAACATAGAACAGTGCATTTTGTTCTGGAATTGACTTCAATTCTATAGAAACACGTCATCTGTATTGGCTGAACTTTCTTTTTCTGACTGTTGAATATGTACATACAAATTTGAATGTGCAACAGGTTTATCAATTTGTGAAAGTGATAGCAAAAACGTTTCCATATCAGGTTCACAGTTTGCATTGCATGACGGTTTTAGTAGTCTATTAATCAAAACCTGCTTAAATATGTCGCCGAGCTGTTTCGGTGTTGGATTGTCGTGATTACCTCCACGATGTCTAATAACACTAAAGAAGTTCTCGATGTAATTCTGATTTATCTTACGCGTGAGCAAGAACTTGACACCAAGATTTGAACTCGATAGTTCATCCCAAAGTTGGAGCAAAGCAGATATAGAAAGCACAAACCCTGGTATACACGGAGGGAGGCTCCTTGCTCCAACCACAGTTATCCCACTCAAAAAGTTTCTCATGCTTTTTAAGAAAACGATGCGAGGGCTATTGTGTCTCAGAGCACATTTAAACTGCTTTGTGCTGTTGTATGTAGTACTGTTGAAACTGTCGAACAGCTGATCCATTTTATAAATGAAGTTGGCTGTGTGCACTTCCTGCTGTGGAAGGTCACTGGAGCAAACATGTGCCAGTATACCAGCATATACAGTGTGACTCAAAACCTGAACTGCGAGCTTTACTTTCATTTTAGAAAAGGGTTGTGCCACAACGTGTTTCTTTGTTAACTTTGGGGTAAGCCTTAGTCCCAGTTGACTGCTTGAATCCTTAATGTAGAAATCTTTTATGTATGCCCACGAGACACGCTGATTTTCTACAATGAAATCATGAGCCTGTAAATTGCATCTGACCTATGATCTGACTATGTGTACAAACACATGAGCATACACGCGACCAGCGACGCGAGCATCACTATTATGAACATAGCGTCGGAGATGGATTGTGGCGGGATGCTGCTGCCAAATTGTAATGTTTAGGGCAGGTTTCATCATCCACATGGCACATCTCTCTCGAGCATACCCTGTCCATATTGAGCGCACAAGTTTTGCCGGAAAAATGATCTTGGCTGGCAACGCAACCAGTGACACGGGCCCCATGCATCCCCCTGTACATTAGCATTGGAGATGGATTGTGGCAGGATGCTGCAGCTAAAGTAACTTTTTTAGAACAATTAGATAGGCCTATACCATGAACATCTCTCCCGACCATACCCCTACCCATTTTGAACGCGTAAGTTTTGCCAAAAAACATTTTCTTGGCTGGCAACGCAACCAGCGACGCGAGCGCCAAATTTACTATGTACACTAGCATAGGAGATGGATTGTGGCGGGATGCTGCGCCTAAAGTAACGTTTTTGGAGCACGTTTTACCATGCACATCTCTCCCGGGCATACCCCTGGCATTTTGAACGCGTAAGTTTGGCTGAAAAAATATCTTTACTGGCAATGCAAGCAGCGACGCGAGCGCCATCCCTACGCATTAGTATAGATAAGAATAAGGATTGTGGCGGAATGTGTTGCCAAACTGGAATTTTCAGAGCGGATTTTACTATGCACATATATCTCTCCAGGGCATACTCCTACCCATTTTGAGCGCGTTTGGCCGAAAAAATTATCTTGGCTGGCAAGGCGACCATCGACACGGCTAGTACAGCTGTAGTGTCATAAATGTGTATTTAGTAAGGGTGCGTGACTGCATGTATACTCATACGGTAAACAACATCATCGTTACAACAATTATATAGGCTGTCCAGTGTTACAGAGTTCTCCCACTAGCGTGGCGAGCAGCTACTGATCTGTTTTCGCGCATGCGTATTATAATATATTGTCAATAGAAATTATGCTAATTTATTGAAGTAGAAAGCGCGTATTCACTATGTTATGCACACGATTAGACACGATATAGTAAGCATTGACGGAAGAAGGTGAACAAAAACGTTTAAGGCGTTAAGCCTTAACGATGCTCATGTATTTCGTTGCAAGTGTGTGGACTGAAATGACTACAGATTATTATAACGTTACTGTATACGTGTCGGTATACCACTGTTCCTCTATTCATTTTCGCGTTGCTAAAACCTACTATAGTCCTAGTATTATTGATTAATATAGGCAGCGGTGAAACCTAGTAACGCATATCGTTTGCGTGTGCATATCAAATAAACGATTGGTAGTGTAGTCACCCCGTTAACTTGTTAGGTCGTGTACCAACCACATCATGCGAGCATCTATCAACGCATAAGGATTTCCTTAGCATAGACGAATACATTGTGGGTGACGCGAAAGCTATCGAGCACCTAAATGCAGATGTAAATTTGTTATTGACATGAAACCGAATGAAGTGTTTCTCGTTGTCGTCTGCATATTTGTGCTGAACGCACACGCAGGTAAGAGTAAAGAGTCTAATGTAATACACCTGCTATGTAACATACGCATCTCATGTGAATAGTCATACTGTGTTATTTTGATGTCTTTGATACGTTGAAGTTGAATTTAATGCTAAATCGTTGATTAATAAGACGTGTTCGCCGTGATTACACAAACCAATTTATTTATTTATTTATT
>NW_014577756.1:158510-162096 GCF_000485595.1 Priapulus caudatus | reverse complement strand
CGTTAGGGATGCGCAGTCCAACACTCGCTAGCTATGTTAAAACATCCGCCGTTATAAACGCTCACTCGATCACCTTCTGTTTCAGATTTGATATTCACCTCCAGATTAGGCTGGGGATGTAAAAGTTTAGCGCAGCCCGGGCCGGTGGTGATAGGCTGCAACAACGAAACGGTTACGGAGGGATTAAATGGCAACGGCTGCTATTGCGACTCGGAAGATTACTGCAATGGCGTGGAATCCATCATGGCGTCACTGTTCTACGTGTTCTTCCCTGCCGTCCTGCTCGCGTGGTTCTGAGTCGGTAAATCAATTACGAGATATGTAAGCTAAACAAATACATTTAATTAGTTAAACTGTTACTGTGCTAACGTCGGTTCTAATTAATGTGTTTTCGTGTTTAGTATTTAGGGTAATACATTATACTAATAACAATGGTCCGATGATGGACGATGCAGGACCCGCTCTGTTTTACACTCGTGTACCTCTATCACTTCTCTGTGTATTTGTTTTATTTTTGTTTTGTTACCATGGTTAACTTTAAAAACGTCGTTTGGCCCAAATTTAAATTACGCAAAGTTTAGAGTCATAAATCACATAAAATCCTTACCTCCGTCTATTATTGCAATATTAAATTCTATAACTTTTATGTGACTGATAACTGAGCGAAGTGAGCGATGAAGCATAGCCACCCACATACACGCACTGCGCACCCACACACGCACACACACACCCACATACACGCACTGCGCACCCACACACGCACATACACGCACTGCGCACCCACACACGCACACACACACACATACACGCACTGCGCACCCACACACGCACACACACGCACATACAGGCATAGCCACCCACATACACGCACTGCGCACCCACACACGCACACACACGCACATACAGGCATAGCCACCCACATACACGCACTGCGCACCCACACACGTACACACACGCACATACAGGCATAAGCAAGCACACATACACACACACGTACACACGCAAGCACACGCACTCTCCCACGTACGTACGTACGCACGCACGCACACACACACACACGCGCGCGCGCGCACACGGAGACCAACACAAAACAGCGAACACGTTATTAAGCATTTATTTTTTCACGTATGAAAAGGAATTACCACAGGAAATGTTGAAAAATAGGTATAAACATCGTATTTCACGTATTTGATTGTAGCGTCTGTTGCTAAAATTGCGACGATACAATTTAGCGGTTATGACAATTAAAAAAGCGTGAATTTTCACGATGAAATCTGCATTGTTTACTTTTTGTTTTGCTTTCTCTTTAATTCACGATATCGTTATATAAGCGCCGAACTAATATTCTTCGAGATCGTCCTCGTCGCCATCCTCTCCCGAGTCCAGGCCCACCTCCTCGTAATCCTTCTCCAGCGCCGCCAGATCCTCCCTCGCTTCGGCAAACTCTCCCTCCTCCATGCCCTCTCCGACGTACCAGTGCACGAAGGCGCGCTTGGCGTACATCAGGTCGAACTTGTGGTTAAGACGCGCCCACGCCTCAGCGATGGCCGTGGTGTTGCTCAGCATGCAGACTGCACGCTGAACCTTGGCGAGATCGGCTCCGGGAACAACGGTCGGCGGTTGGTAGTTGATTCCGACCTTGAATCCGGTCGGACACCAGTCGACGAACTGGATCGAGCGCTTCGTCTTGATATTGGCGATGGCGCTGTTGACGTCCTTGGGCACGACGTCGCCGCGGTAGAGCAGGCAGCAGGCCATGTACTTGCCGTGGCGCGGGTCGCACTTCACCATCTGATTGTTTGCCTCAAAGCAGGCATTCGTTAGCTCCATAACGGACAGCTGCTCGTGTCCGGCTCTATCGGCGGAGATGATGGGCGCGTAGGTGACCAGCGGAAAGTGGATGCGAGGGTACGGCACCAGGTTGGTCTGGAACTCGGTCAGGTCAACATTGAGGGCACCGTCGAAGCGCAGGGAGGCGGTGATGGAGGATACGATCTGGCTGATGAGGCGGTTCAGGTTGGTGTAGGTAGGACGTGCGATGTCCAGCTTGACCCTGCATAGATCGTAGATGGCTTCGTTGTCGACCATGAAGGCGCAGTCGGAGTGGTCGAGCGTCGTGTGTGTGGTCAGGATAGAGTTGTACGGCTCGACGACGGCCGTGGACACCTGCGGGGCCGGGTAGATGGCAAACTCCAACTTGGACTTCTTTCCGTAGTCCACGGACAAGCGCTCCATCAAGAGGGACGCAAATCCGGAACCGGTTCCTCCTCCAAAGCTGTGGAAGATGAGGAATCCCTGCAAGCCGCTGCATTGGTCCGCCTGGAAAAGGGAGAAGAAATTCTATGATACAAGAGATCGGTTGTAGGCCTATCCTTCAGTCACGAAGAGAGATTCTTCTTCTTCTTCTTCTTCTTATTATTATTATTGGTGTTGTTGTTGTTGTTGTTGTTTATGTTATTATTATTATAATTATTATTATCATTTATATTATTATTTATGTTGTTTCTGTAGAGCCTAAATCGCGTCGAAAGCTCGTAGAATGGGCAGCCCAGCCTGATAGCGCGTGCGAGTAGGTGGACGTAGAATTAGCTGTATAGACGGTGGGCGTGTGTAATGAGTTTACAGCGTGGAATGAGGTGTACTTGTGTATATGGATCGCTACTCCGCGGCAGCAGTCTCGCGCACGCACCAGTTTACGGATTCTCTCCATGGCGACATCGATGATCTCCTTGCCGACGGTGTAGTGGCCGCGAGCATAGTTGTTAGCGGCGTCCTCTTTACCCGTAATCAGCTGCTCGGGATGAAAGAGCTGCCGGTACGGCCCCTTGCGAATCTCGTCTGTGAGAAAAAATAACACGATAAATGATGAAATAATGTGTGATGATGATGATGATGATGATGATGGCGCTGATGATGATGACGATGGTGGTGATGATGATGATGATGATGATGATACTGAAAAATCTCGTCCACTGCGAGTACAACAGCGGCG
Organism: Priapulus caudatus; assembly: GCF_000485595.1. Classification (NCBI taxonomy): domain Eukaryota; kingdom Metazoa; phylum Priapulida; class Priapulimorpha; order Priapulimorphida; family Priapulidae; genus Priapulus; species Priapulus caudatus. The sequence continues at coordinate 159,104 of NW_014577756.1, read as the reverse complement.
ACGCGCGGTGTGACGTCACGTACCGATGACGGTAGGCTCCAGGTCGGTAAACACGGCGCGAGGCACGTGCTTGCCCATGCCCGTCTCCGAGAAGAACGTGTTGAAGGAATCGTCGGCGACGGCGCTGTCCGGCTTGATGCCATCCTTTCCGATGCCGTGCTCCAGGCAGTAGAGCTCCCAGCAAGCGTTACCGATCTGCGCGCCGGCTTGTCCGACGTGGATGGAGATGCATTCCCGCTAGATGGGGGAAGGAGAGCGGAGTAACAGCGATTAAATCCTAAAATATCATCCACTTGTTTATGATAACAGGAAGGCTAGATGGATGGGGGAAGGAGCAGTGTAACAGCGTTTACACTCTAACATATCATCCATCTGTTTATGATAACAGGAAGGCTAGATGGGTGGGGGAAGGAGCATTGTAACAGCGTTTACACCCTAACATATCATCCATCTGTTTATGAAAAACAGGAAGGCTAGATGGGTGGGGGAAGGAGCAGTGTAGCAGCGTTTACACCCTAACATATCATCCATCTGTTTATGATAACAGGAAGGCTAGATGGGTGGGGGAAGGAGCTTTGTAACAGCGTTTACACC
>NW_014577756.1:154909-157696 GCF_000485595.1 Priapulus caudatus | reverse complement strand
GCAGAGTAACAGCGATTAAATCCTAAAATATCATCCACTTGTTTATGATAACAGGAAGGCTAGATGGGTGGGGGAAGGAGCAGTGTAACAGCGTTTACACCCTAACATATCATCCATCTGTTTATGATAACAGGAAGGCTAGATGGGTGGGGGAAGGAGCATTGTAACAGCGTTTACACCCTAACATATCATCCATCTGTTTATGATAACAGGAAGGCTAGATGGGGGGGGAGGAGCATTGTAACAGCGATTACACATCAGTAATGACATAATATCTTCATCACTCTGTTTATGATAACAAGAACACTATATGGCGAAGGAGTAAAGTAGCATTAATTACACACTGACATATCATCACTCACTCTATTCACGATAACCTCTTAAAGAAATACTTGACCATAGGTTCTAGTGTTATATTCAGTTGATTTAGGTTAAAATTAGTAAAGTATTCTTTTAATCTCATCTAAGACGGAGAGAGGCAAAGCGGATCATATAGAAAGATCAACACTGCGGATCGCAAAGTGACTATAGAAGGATATTGGTGACATTGTTGGCGCGCGATGCTTGGCCATTTACGGATATTAGAATGTGAACAAGCAGCAGAATAGTTAGGATTTCTTCTTAAGCCATGGATTAAGGTATAGTAGAAAGGCATGGGTGTGCTCTCCATCTATCTATTTATCTATCACTTTCTTTCTCTTTCTCTTTCTCTTTCTCTTTCTCTTTCTCTTTCTCTTTCTCTTTCTCTTTCTCTTTCTCTTTCTCTTTCTCTTTCTCTTTCTCAGTCTCTCTCTCTTGATTTCTCTTTGCATCCCCCTTCCCTTTCATTCATTCTGATCATACAAATAGAATTCTGTATTTGTCATGAATCTGGCAGCGGACCCCACGAACTATTTCCCTAGCAAGGGGAAGGGGCCGCCCCGTGCTCCCTCGCTTTGCCTTAGAATTTTATTTTAATAATCGCGTAGTTTCTACGTTACAATCATCATTGGAAGATGAACAGCCGGGCATGGCTGTAACTCGTGGTGCGTATTAGGGGCTTAGCCAGGGGTGATTCCATGCATTCCGGAATCCCCCCTGGCTTGTATCAAAATATCACATATCTGATACAGCAGGCCCGTAGCCAGGTGGGGTTCGGGGGGTTCGAACGAACCCCCCCCCCAATATAAAGCTGGCTACGGGCCTGTACAGTATGTATATAAAAGCATGAAACGAAAATTGTGAAAAGTTTTATTAGTATATAGTAGGTTTGGAATCCCCCCTCTTCGAAAGGCTGTAGGTTTGAAATCCCCCCTCTTGGAAAGGCTGGCTACGCCCCTGAATAGCATGTCGCACTTTGCTTTTCGTTGTCGTCGACTCGAGTTTTAATGGTATAAAATCGATGGAAAGCTGTGTACGTGCGTTGGCACTCTTTTTAATATTTTAGATGCAGACGTTTTAGGCGTCGTTGTCGTCACCGCTACTTGGCGACGAACCGAGAGCTGTACAGACTCGTTCTCGTCTGGGGAATAACGATCAATTCATCAGTGCAGAGCACTCAAACATGTGTGCGCTCATGAGAAAGGGCCTCGGTGAATGAATGCAGCGCCATCTAGCGTGGATTCTAACATAACACGCGATACTTCCTCCGCGAAATCACATGAAATCATTACAGTCGGAGGATGGGTCGCGCGATAGATTTGAATCTCGTCTGGTAAACGCATATGCGTTCCGACATAAGTCGTGCGTGTTTCGAGCACGTCTATGCCGCGCTAGAGGGCTGCGCACGTGCGTGGCAGGATGTATCATGGGCTAAATATAAACTACGTGCATGCAGAAGGGAACCGACCCCGAGATGCCCGACACCACGCACGCCGCTGTACTGAGTAAACCACCGTTTACACTGCAGTGCATTGACTCCAGAAGAGGTTGGTCGATCTATCCAAGAAACTAAGATGGACGACGATTTTGAATCTTATCGTAGGCCTACTACGGTACTAAATTTATTCTGTCACGCGTGCTGTGCCTGTGGAAGTACAGCCTGGGGAAATTTCTTGGTGGGAGGGGAGAAAATTTCGTCGTAATGGCGAGGAAAAACTTCTATTACGGGTTCAATAAATTAAGCATATGTAGGTTGAGATTATGGTGTTGGGATCATTTTGTTCTGTTGTTTATTACGTTTATTTTATAGTTATATGGATATCTAAATTTAACAGGCATATTCAATTCTCCAGAACCTAATAAGGGACAGCTGCATCTTTCGCAACACCTCCAGGGTGGGGATGGGGGCGGTCAATGACTGGCTGCATCAGTCATGGTTAATGTTTGCATCATTGTTATAACGGAAATTAAATTTGATATAAACCACGATGAATCTAAATTCGTGTTGTTATCATAATTTCGCGTGACAATTAATACACAGGAAGCGACGTGTTCGCGTGAGAGACACCGAGCGACAATGTCTGCTGAAAGGCACCATGAAAGAAATATCGGTTTCTTTTTCAAAAAATTTGGTAGAGTAAATCCGTTGCGATAATAATTATCACACAGTTCGGAGTACAGTACGTGGCATTTGTAATGTAACCGTGTCGTACTCTGAAGTCCAAACATGCAGGCAAATAAATTGACAACACGATAAAGCGACCGTTATGCACACACGGGCACATACGCACGTATGCGCGCACGCGCGCACGCACGCACACCATTACCACGCCCACGTGCGCGCACGTACTCACACGAACGAGCTCACGCATACACGCTTATTCGCTTGCACGTAGGCGCGCACACATACAACACGCACGCACACAC
>NW_014577756.1:152138-154109 GCF_000485595.1 Priapulus caudatus | reverse complement strand
TGTGTGTGTGTGTGTGTGTGTGTGTGTGTGTGTGTGTGTGTGTGTGTGTGTGTGTGTGTGTGTGTGTGTGTGTGTGTGTGTGTGTGTGTGTGTGTGTGTGTGTGTGTGTGTGTGTATTGTGTGTATGTGTGTGTGTGTGTGTGTGTGTGTGTGTGTGTGTGTCGCACGTTTTAAAGTTGTTTAAAGATTTGTAAATGATCACAAAAAAGCATTTTGTTGCCTTTTTTAGTTGATTAAGTCATTTATCAAAATAAGTCATCGGAATCGACATGTTTCATTGCAAACTAGTCTCATGCACGCGTCGTCCATAGGTTTTGCATTTCAATAGAGTTGTATATGTAAATATTTAGCTTAACATCCCATATATATATTATTTAACGTCCCATGCACTAGCGCCTAACTGAAGGTTTATATAACGTACGCCATATGACAATTATATTCAATGCATAACAGAAGTGCTAATATATTCATGAATTTATTTGATCTATGATTTAACAGACATGAACCGAATGCTCACATGAGCAGAGTCGCGTAATCGTCTGGTCTAGGCTCTGGTAAGACTCTCAAAAAAAGTTTGGGTAACACTTCTGGGTCAAGTACGTTTTTTCTGTACAGCTAATTATGCGATTTTCGGTTAGGCGCCAAAGTGAAAAAATAACAATATTGAAGTTTCAGAGCATAAATATTTATTAAGCAACCATAAACTTTCAAATTGCACTGAATTACATTGAATGAGAATTACTAATAATTTCTAGCATGATTTGTTGCCATAAACTTTGTTTCATAGTACAAAATGGCTACATTTTGCTCAATTTTAGCCAAAAAAATAGCCCAAAATCGCGTTCACTTTGAAAGTAGCTCTAAGTATGATTGCTTCTCACTCACCCAATATTGTAGCTAGAGCTACCAAAATTGACCAAAAGTTTCCTTATCAAGTGCTCCAACTGACCCAACCTTCATAATGATGCTTCCCCGCTCTATATGATGGACAGGGGGGCTATTGTAACTCGGGGTCAACCCTACCCCCAAATAGCAGCCTTTTGCAAATTTCGTCAAATGATGATAACTCCGTTACCAGACCTGTATCTTCTCAGCATATATGTACCCTATGTTTACATAAACGTACCTAGCTGCCCCTGATAGTCAGGGGGCAGATTTCAAAAAGAGCTAAAATAAGGATGAGCCTAAACTTTTTGGGTAGAGGCTGGAAACGGGTAAATATCATTTCTAGGATACTAGGATTCCTAGGGTAGTTTCACTGGGTATGTTTCCAGGCTGACTTTTGCGTATTGTGGCGGCCATCTTGAAATCCAAAATGACCGCCAGCGAAAATGGATTTTCTGAAATATCTGGACTCCCAGACGTCGTAGAGACATAATGGTGGTGGCTATACCCACATTTTCGATAGTGGAGAACCCAATTATCACACTTAGAGAAACATAGGATGGCGGCCATATTGGATTTCAATATCGCCGCCAGTGAAATTTGGTTATTTTGAATAACTAGACTCCAAGACGTCAACACGACCAGTAAATTCAGCCGAGTGATGAGCCTAAGGCTCTTTCACCTCCTAACCTTGTAGTGTCAAAACCCCCCAGTGTAGTGTCAATTCCCCCGCACATGATTACGACACCATCTGGACAGCCATAACGAGGTGCCAAGACTTAGTTAGACATCTTGAGCAAAAATATACTATTATGACTTTCGATGAACAACTGTACTGCAAGGCAAAATTGCTACAATGGGATTCCAAACACGAATCTCTCTTGAAGAATGTCGTAGTGATGCTCGGAGGATTTCGGGAGGATTTCACATACAACTAAACTTCGCAAAAGTCATTGGTCAACATATGGCTGACTCGGGCCTAGAAGATATATGGATCGAGAGTGGTGTCTTCGGATCCAATACTGCAGCAAATATAATGAAAGGAAAGATGTGGAATCGCATATTCCGTGCACACAAACTGACATT
>NW_014577756.1:139203-152113 GCF_000485595.1 Priapulus caudatus | reverse complement strand
GAATTACACGGCCGCTATACGCAGGTAGAGAAGAACAATGGTAGGTTGTAGGCAAAATAAATTATACAATGAATCGAAACAAATAAATTCACACCCACGCACCATGGCCATGTATCACGAAATCGTACCACCAAACCACTTTTTTGTAATAGTCACATAAGGTAGAACCAACGCCGGCCTGTCCCCACCGAAAATCTATGGTTGTTCTACGCAGCTACGGCCAGTGAAAATTTAGGAGAAAAGGGCTGCCTTAGACAAGATAAACTCCAATTACCCGCAAACACAGTAAAATCGACAGAGGTCAGAAGCTAATGGGTATACTGCGTGAGTGGCGGAATTATGTCGACCGATTCCGTGGCCCTGGAGCTAGCTTGCTAGCTAGCTGCTGGTTCTACTGCTGGCTACTCGGGCTGCCACTGGACTGAGCTACTTGCTATCGATTCTGCTACTCGCTACTGCTGCTGCTGGCTACATTTGAGCTGCTAAACTACCTGCTACTAACTACTGCCTACCTACATCATTGCTTGCTGCTTGTTGCTGCTGCTGGGATGTCTACATACTGCTGCTTTTATACTGGCTGCTACTGGCTAACTGGCTACTGCCTACATCCGCTGCTACGTGTGGGCGGCTAGACTAGGACTGCTAACTTGCTTGCGAACTGGCTACACTCACATAAGACTACTTACGGAGACTAGACTACCGACCACGCTTTACTTCGCTGCTCGCTAGCTGCTGCTGATGTGCTGGTCACTATGGCCCTAGCACTGCCTTACTGCTGCTGCTCGACTTACTTTTCGTTCGTGCCGGACGCCTAACTGGGGCTGGCTTGCTACTAACTAGCCGGCTGAGACGCCACTGGGCCACGTGTTGTATTGCCTACTGCTGCTACTGCTGCTCGCTGCTGTACTTACTGCTGCTATGCCTTGCTAACTACCTACTGCTGGCTGCTGGCTGAAATTGCTGCCTGCTGGGCTGTCGACTGCCTGCTGGGCTACCTGGGGCTGCCGTGGTGTGCTAGGCTCCTGGGCCCTGCCCTTACTACTTGGCTACTGGGCTCAGGAGCTGCTACTGAAAAATGCTGGCTACTACTACTGCGTAGCTGCTAATACTGCTGGCTGCTTATCTCGGCTGCTACTTGGCTGGATCGCTGGCTGGGCCTAAAACTAGGTCTGCTGCTGCTATCTGGCCTGCTACCAGGCTGCTTGCTGCACTCAACACACACACACGGCTGACTCGGCTACTGGCTAGCTACTCGGCTACTACTACTACTTCCACCTACCTACTACACTACTACTACTACCTTACCTTATCTACTACTGACTTACTAACCTACTTACTACCTCTAACTACTCCTCCTAAACTACTACTGTTATACTACTGCCGCTAGCTGGCGTGGCTCGCGGCTACCGTGGCTACTCACTACACGTATTACTACTACGCTTCGCTGGTCGGCCAACTACTACTTCAACGCGGCGGGAGGTGGCCCGCGCGCTGGCGACCGGCCGCCGGCGGTCGGGGTCAGACACACGAGGCGCCGAACACCACTGGCGCTACGCGATCGCTACTTAACCTACTAACTATTACCTTGATCTGACTGCTACTACTACTCACTACTACTGCTACTCACTACATGACTACTACTACTACCTTGGCTACCGTCTCACTACTGCTCTACTACTGTTTAAGACTTTGCTGCCCACGCTGGATATTGAAGCCGGAAACGAACGGTGCCATGGTCCACGTGACGGTCTCGACTATAAGCTAATAGGTCCCTAAAATAGCTTCAGCTGGCATTCCCCAAAACGCGTTCGGGTGGCGATCTTTGTCTGTCGAGGGTCGATCCTGTCGATTGCCTCAGACGCTGAACAGCTGACGCTGGGAAATGGAGCTCCAGGGGCGGCCGGCGACCGGCCAATAACTGATGGCCGTTTTTCAGGCCACGCGTCATCACGCTCAACTGCAAGAGCGCACAAAACTACCAGCTGTACCAAACCATCGTCTATCTCCTCTCCTTCTCTCTGATCCTTCTTCTCCTCTCTCCTCTCTCCTTCCTACCTCCGGCTCCTTCTTTCTCTTACCCCCTGCGCAGTCTCCTCCTTCTTTTTCTACTCCCCCTTCTTCTTATTCTTCGTCGTCGTTCTCCGCCTGTTTGTCTTTCTTTCTCCTCTTCCTTGCGCCCACACGATAACGGCAGCTAGCGGGAAACTTTGGCTTTCCCTTCCTTATCGCAGCCGGCTTCCTTTGCGCGCCTACACTCCGCAGTCGCCTAGGGGAAGACGATAGTGCCGAGCACTATCCCGCAGCGAGCACACCAAACCCCTGCACCATCCGCGACGGAGAGACGAGAGATTGAGAAGCCGGTGAGCACGCGCGCAGGCGCGCAGCGACGCAGTGTGCGGCGTGCTGTAGTGAATGGTGTCTTGATGCACCGCACGGTATTCGGCCTCTCCGATGTGCCCCAGCCAGCCCAGGCAGGGCAGCAGCAGCAGCAGCAAGTCCAGCAAAGCAGCAAGCCAGTCCAAGTAGCATAGCAGCAACCCCAAGCCCAGGCAGTTAGCTAGCAGCAGCTAGTCAGAGCAGACGCGCCGCAGCCGCACGGCAGCAGTACAGCCGGCCAAGCGTCAAAGCCACAGCCCCGTAAGTAATTTAGCAGTTAATAAAAAAAATTTGCGCTTTTATTTACTTTAAGTAAAAGTGTTAAAGGTGTAGTTAGCAGCTAGCAGTAAAAAAAGTGAGCTACCACAACCAGCAGGCACGCAGGCAGCAAGTAGCAGGCAGCAGCAGCAGGCACAGCAGTAGCCAGCCAGCATGGCGACTCGAGCAGCCCGACCACCCAGCAGCCAAGGCAGCCAGCGGAAGTACGCAGCACAGCACTAGCAGGCAGCCAGCAGGGCAGGCAGTCAGACAGCAGTATCCACTAGGCAGGCACAGCAAGCCCAGCAGAGCAGCAGCAGCAGCCACACACGCAGTAGTGAGCACGCGCACGCACTAGCAGCAGCAGTAGGCAGCATATGTAGCACCAGCCAGGTAAAAAGCCAGCAGAGCACTAAGCAGCCAGCCAGCATAAAGGCAGCAGCACTAGCACCAGGCCAGCAGAAGCCAGCAGCACTACGACAGGCTAGCCAGGCAGCCCAAGGCCGCCCAACACCTCAGCCAAGCAGAAGCAGTAGCAAGGCAGTAAGTACAGCCAGCAGGCCACTAGGCAGGGCGAGCAGGGCAGCCCAGCCAGCAAGCAGCTAAAAAGCAGCAGCCAGCCAGAACAGCAAGCAAGCATCGGCAGCAGCAGCGACCCGCAGCAAGCAACATCAAAGCAAGCAGCATCGCAGCAGTACCAGGCAAGGTAGGCTACAGTAGCAAGCCTAGCAGGCACTTAGCAGTGGCAGCAACATCAGTCTAGGCAGCAAGGCCAGCACGTAGCAGGCAGTAGCAGCAGGCGGGGGCAACTGAGCAGGCAGCAGCAGTCCCAGATCGCGTGCGCCCCACGTGCGTGCATATGTAGCGCGTGGTGCTTACATACGTCTGGCTGGCCAAAGAGCCGCGAAATAAGAAGCGCAGCTAAATAATATATAATATATATAATATATATAATATATAGTATAATATATAGTAGTAACAGTGCTATTGATATATATTAGACTAGAGGTATCAGTGGCTTGTTGGCTATGGCCGGTATGCTACGCCTGAGACTCTATCCTTCCTCCCCTAAACGGTCCAATGAGGTTCAGCCTGCGAAAATACTGCCTGAGCCTGTTTGGGAAAAACCAGTGTCGTTCATTGGTATTGTTTGGGCGGGAAGCGAAAGACGACAACTGAATCGGCCATCCAAGACAATAAGGACGAATAGTTAGATGTCCGCGCTTTGAATGTTCACACGGGAGCGTTTCACTCTGCACCACTCGCGCACGCAACCGCCATTGCAACGGCCATGCCACGCCACCCGACACGTCAAGCCACGCGTGCGTACGTGGCGCAGCAGACCTTGAATATACGCATCGCGCGCGCCAGTATGTTGGTTCTTAATGGCTACCTACCCGCGTGCTTTTCCAGAGGTGTATGGCCCACATAGGGAAGTAGGGAGGGTGATGAGTAATGGCACCTGATAAATGGTGATCAGGAACGATCTGCAGTGAGTCATTAAAGCGTACTCGTCATATAGCTCTAATCTAGTCGCATAGGACTGCTTGAAGAGTTCGAGCTCATTTGCGAGATCCATAATATATGGGGATCTTGCCAACTTGAACCAAATTTAGAATAATGGTAGACATACATTCATTAGCGACACATGTACAATACATAGATCCGTTTATCATTATCATTATCATTATCAAAGTTACATCGAACTATTTGCTCTGTCGTATTTAAACTTTCGGACAGTGACAGTGACAGGCCACACGCGACAGTGACCAGTGACAGCGAATCAGTGACAGCGACAGCTCCGCACAGCGACAGCAATCCAGCAATCGTGGTCAATAACGGACAGTACAGCGAACAACTGCAATGACAGCCAACAGCAATGTATAGCGACCCAGGTGACAGCGACCAGTGACTAGGGTGACAGCAGACAGGCAATAGCGAACAGTGACAGCGACATGACAAGTGACAGCAAACCAGCATAATAGCGAACAGCGACAGTGGGAGAGCGCACAGCGACAGTGAAGAGCCCGCGACGAGTCGGGGGACAAATGGCGACAGTAAAGCAGCGCCACAACCAGGCCAATAGCACATAGCGACGATGGACAAGAGGGACAGTGACAGCGACAAGTGAAGAGCGCACAGTGCAGCATGCGACAGTAAAGCAGCAATAGCAATAGCGACAGTGACAGGCGACAGTGGACAGGCGGAGACAGTGAGAGACGACAGGTGACACCAGCGGCCGACAGTAAAGCGAGCGACAGGCAAGCAGCCCACCAAACTAGCCAATATTAAGCGACAGTGACAGCGACCAGTGACACCGCCGGACAGTGAGCAGCGACCAGTGACAGCGACCCAAGTGACAGTGAGCCCAGTGAGTAGCGACAGCGACAACAGCAAATAAGCGGACTAGCGACAGCGGACGAGCGATCGAAACACCACTATTCAGTAACCGTTATTCAACATAGTCGTGTGTGTCACTTCTGCCACCTAAGTGCCCAACGCTGTCACAGTTAGCTAGGGCAGCCAAATATGTAATCGGATTCAGACGACCTGCAAGCCGCGGATATCCGCCGCGAGCAGCCCGCACGAACGCCGCGCAGCGGGGTGACAATAAATCTCAATCGCTGCCCTCTATGAAAACCAAGTTTCTCCCCGCAGTGCCCCTAATGGGGTAGAGGATAAAGTGCCGTAGTGAGATCTGTGCAGGATTGTTTATGATTTTGAGGATTTCACACTGCTGTTTCGAGTTTCTACAAAGCCTTTCTTACTATGCACGTAGGGTCGAGAAAAATAAACTTCAAATGCTGCCTAAATTGCCTTGTTGTTGCCTGGGTTCGGGCACCGCTTTTTTCCTTTTCGTCTAGACGAAATCGAGTTGCATTTCCTGCATTTCCAAACGCAGCGCTGAATTTATTCCCCGTAGCATCATGGCGTCCATAGATGGCGGCGGACCCGAGGCTTCTTCGAGGGATTTTTCAAGGAATTTTTCCGCACACAAAGGAATTCGCAGCGGATTCCAAGCTTAGACTGGCTCCGTGCGGTGAGAGCTTCCAACCGCCCACCGCGATGGCAAGGCTCAACTTGCATTAATGTTCACTGTGTAGCGAAAGATACCCCTGGTGCGCGCGCACCGTTAAGGTCCCGTACGTCAGCAGTCCCCCTAGCTCCCAATCGTGACTTTATTATCGTAAAGCACTCTTAGAACCCTTAGAACCCACGACGTGGATATGGCTAACGCCCAGTTTGATTGATGCATCTTGTTTACACTCCAAGACAATCTCCACACACATGTCTTATGTGGGCCATAAAGCGCCTTGGCCTCCGTACCAATAAAGGTTTTTCACTCAACCCCTCTTGAACCCCTGCGCTGCCTCGTGGCGACGCGACGTGGCTTGCGTGGGCCGTGCGCAGTTTTTTAGCCACGTAGGCTGAATCCTACTAATACGCCGGGCCACACATGACACACAAATAATATATATATTCAGCAATGTTTTTACGAAGACGGCGAGCGCGATCATTCCAGCATCCCCTTACTCCCCGCGTGGCGGCGGAGCACGGTCCCAAATGCGTATACGGCAGTAAAACCCGCGTATAACTCTCACTCGTATTTTTCGCAACGGTTAGCTCTACAAAGAAGGGTTCTATATCAATGTGGTGTGTGTACTGGGAAGATTAGGCTAATTTAGGTTCTTAAATAGGTTCTTCAATTGTTCTTTAAGAAAAAAAGGTGCTTGTGGTCTGTAGAATATTGGTGCACGCGTTCCATTGTTATTATACAAAAATATTCATATAATTATGTCTAAATTGACCTGCAATCTAAACACCCATAATTACAACCCGGCTATTTCTGAGCGTTATTATTTCTGTTTTAATTCCCCCTTTAATACCTAACAATAGACGGTATATTAGAGGCACCACGAAGAACTTGTTTTAGTTGATTTATGAATTTTAAAGTGTTAACTGAATTTTATCAAATAAGAACCTCTTTCAAATTTTAGGCTACAACAGGTTCTTATGTCAAGGGGGTCTAAATGGAAAATCTTAGCCTAACAGCTTTTTAATCACTAGGTTCTTATACGCGGGTTTTTACTGTATCCAATTACAAACGCTGGCTCGGGGAGTTTTTGCGCCGCAGTGACTTTCATAGTAAATAGATTTTGTATTTATTTAGCATTACATTTTATTGAAACGCTGCAAGTGCATGCTTGTGTGCCTGGCTGCGAGATAGCAACACCTGATGCAACGATGGCTTTGATAGCGGCCCGCCATCTATCGGAATTTTATTACACTAGTTTGAAGTGTTGTTTTTTGGGTTAGAAATGAACATATGTATAGGATGCCTTGCTATGCACAAATGAATTTATCAGCAGAACACCAGACACCAGATAAGCCCTGTCGCTCTGCGGCACTTGTCTCATTTCTTATGGTAAGACTCTCAAAAAAAGTTTGGGTAACACTTCTGGGTCAAGTACGTTTTTTCTGTACAGCTAATTATGTGATTTTCGGTTAGGCGCCAAAGTGAAAAAATTACAATATTGAAGTTTTAGAGCATAAATATTTATTAATCAACCATAAACTTTCAGATTGCACTGAATTACACTAAATGAGTATTACTAATAACTTTCTAGCATAATTTGTTGCCATAAACTTTGTTTCATAGTACGAAATGGCAACATTTTGCTCAATTTTAGCCAAAAAATAGCCAAAAATCGCGTTTACTTTGAAAGTAGCTTTAAGTATGATTGCTTCTCACTCACCCAATATTGTAGCTGGAGCTACCAAAATTGGCCAAATGTTTCCTTATTAAGTGCTCTAAGTGACCCAACCTTCAAAATTATGCTTCCCCGCTCTATATGATGCACAGGGGGCTATTGTAACTCAGGGTCAACCCTACCCCCAAATAGCGCCTTTTGCGAATTTCGTCAAATGATGATAACTCCGTAAGAAAGTGACATAGAAAGTTGATTTTGTGGCAACATATAGGTTTTTTGACACCAAGGAATTGCTGGACAGCATTATTATACATTTTGGAGTTTACCTAATTAGAAGAAGTATAAGATATCTGCCAAAAGCGATAATTAAGACACGAATTGTCCCATAAAAAGATGATTGAAGGATATACATGCATCATAGAACTGTACAGGTGGACGAAAAAAACGACAGAAGGAGAACACCCATGCATATCATGAATGCGGAATTTGTTTATGGTCTTGGATGCGGAGGCAAAATTGTGACCACAACCCTAAACCATGAAGGACTTGCAATCAGCTATGCAGAGCTGCGTAGGTACCAACATGATCTCGCATCTTTCACGGCACAGCACAACCAAAACCGCGTTGCGCTAACCTGTCACTTTGATCCCGGGCAATTCACTTCTGGCGCCATTGACAATTGTGATCATGAGGGTACAAATGTATCGGAGCATGATACAGTGACTGTACTTTACCAAGACAAACCGTCATCATCAACCCGTAAACCCAAGATTTCTGACACTCAGGTCAGACACGGCCAACAAGCTTTTAAGCAAATCCTACCATGTCAAATTCTCTCAGAGTTCCACAAATCTGCTCACCGTCCTGACCTTCCTGCCTCCTACGAAGTGAGCAACGACGTCTATTCATCTGTAAATGCTGATGCAGCCGAACTAAAATATACTATCTGGTCCCTTGCCCGCGTAGATGTCACCCAAAATCAGGTCTCCATCTATCCTCCATCACAAACAATGCCTTCTTGGAGTGCAAGCAACGCTGTATGGACAGAGGAGAACATCCCAGAAAAGAACCTCGCATTCTTGCCTGTCCTGCCCTATCCTGTTACTGAGTATGCAACAGTTTATTCTGCGATGAGGAATTTCATGTCCATTGGCTCACAGCTGGTTCAAACAGAAATCCAAATGTATTGTGACAAAGGGGTATACTGTATCGTCAAGGCAATTCAATTGATGAGACCGCAGAAATTCAGCACTCTAGTCCCATGCTTGAGGACATTTCACTTGGTGAAAACTGTTTTGAAGTGCATTGGAAAAGCCCTCGGTGGAAGTGGAGCCGACATGACCTGGCTACAGGCCGGTGTCTTTGGTCCAGCCATTATTCAGAACTCAGTTCTCAATGGAGGACACTACAGCCGCTGTCTTGAAGGCATGCAACTCCTTGCTGAAACGATCCAGCGTCTACTCTACAAAGAATTATTTGCCGAGAGAGGTGTTGAGCAATATTCACAAGAGCTTGCTATCCTGACTGACCTCAAATCAAGTGTTACGAAGAAGAACGTCACTGACCGTCAGAAGTTGATGGCCAGGCTTACTGCAACTGCATCTACCAAGTTATTCGAAGATCTGAATACGTTCATTGCAACACGGTCTGCTGTGAATGAGAACTTCAGATTCTGGGCTCAGTTGCTTCGCATGATAGCTGTGGTGCATGATCTGTTGAGAGCAGATCGTGAGGGGATATGGGAACTTTATCTTGATGCCGTAACACGTGCTCTATACCTATTCGCCGCCTTTGACACGACCAACTATCTTCGCTGGTGCTCTGTTTACCTGGAAGACATGCGGCGTTTACCTAGCTCAAACTGCACCATCAGTGCATGTAAACTTCTCAAATAGGAACTTTTCCATCAAGGAGAACCCTTGCCGCTTCACTGCAGTCGGTGGTGACCAGAAGCTTGAGCAAAGTATAAACCTATCATCTAAATGCAGTGACAGAATCATCAGGCATGCCAAGCAGAAGCAGTACGTTGCTCAATGGGACTTGATATACCATGAAATGATGGCAGTAAAAAATCTGCATCGGAGATATGCTGATGTGATGGAGAGGACACACGAGTCCTTTAACCACCACGAGTCATCCCAAGCTACTACAGTTTGCAAGGAGTCCCATATCCAGGCAATGGTAAAATTCCTTGACGAGAAGGGCTCCCCCATGTCTCTAGGGGCTTCTCCCATGCTGCATAATTTCGTGACAAAGGAGAGATCATGGCAAAAGAGATCAAAAATGACATACTGAGTGCCTTCGCAAAAGGAGAGGAGAAGTACTTGACATTTCGACTCAAAATGTTCGTACAGAAAACCACAAGACTTAGTGAAAGTATTCATCGAGCGAACCTGAAAACAATGAAAATAAATCGAAACAAGCCGCAGAAGACCATCCAGAAAGCAGTGAAGGAGATGAATGTTGTAGGGAGAACGATTGAAATCGCCCGTGATCGTGGCCTCACCACCGCGGACCTTTTGAAATATGGTGTTGCACCTTCACCTCTCCTGTTCAATGAAGACGGGACGATGGTCAGCCCAGGGAAGAGCCTGTTGATTAAGGAGTTGAAGGCTAATCTCAAACCTGAGGACTATGACTACAGACATCGGAAGAACACTTCATATGTCATAGACATAATGGCCACAGTTCGTAAGGTTCGTGTGACTAGCTAGCTTAGTGACCTGAGACTCCAGCTTCAAGGATCTCCTCTTAAGATTTGTATCCATTTCGGATGTATACCATCAGTTCGGGCGATGTGACTATGTATTCGACATGTACTCAGATGAACCCTTATAGGATATAAGGTTAGTGAGAGAAAGAGGCGCACTGAAACTGTACCAATAGAGTACAGTTCAATTGAACCAGAGACACCTCTGCCAAAGGAGATGGAGAGATTCTGACCGTCAAACATGAATAAGCTTCTTCTCGAGAAGCTAATTTACTGCCATCTTCGTTCAAATACTTCAGAAACATTACAATATCCCACTGTACTCGGACAAGTGACCAAAGAAGACGAGGATTGGCAGTGCATCATGGTCTATCAAGGCCTGGAAAAAGCATTGCCACACCTTAAATCGTCATTTGAAGAAGCTGACCTCCGAATACTCATCCACGTCTTGGACTCTCTCAATGCAGGACACAAAGTGTGTGTTGTAATCTCTAACCATACAGATGTTATTGTTGCTCTGCTTTACTACATGCCCGTCTTTCACCAACACAACCTTGAGTCGCTGTGGGTGCGAGCTGGAATGGAAGATACAACTCGATATATACCCCTTCATACCCTGTTCCAGCGCCTGTGTAATCGGCTTTGTGCAGTACTGCCGGCTATACACAGTCTTACAGGGTGTGACATAACCAGCAAAGTTGGTACAAAGAAGACAGCTCTAAAGGCAGAGCCTGAAAAGTTGCTGAAACACTTCGGGGAATCACCAACCCTCTATCTGGCCATGACCCGCAACGCTGAGCATTACTTAGTGAAAGTACTGAAAAGAGGTAGCAATGCTAAGTGTTTCTCTGAATATCGAGCAGAGGTTTTCCACTTCAGCAAAGAGGGTTCTCTCCACAGCCTACCACCGACTAGTCAGGGACTCCTGCCTCATATCAAGCGTGCATTCTACAATGCCTACACCATCAACCATGCCTTGGAGTGCCACCTCGACCATGAAAACGTTGAGACACTAAAGCCAGAGGATTGTGGCTATGTGAACGACCAAGAACAGCTGGTACCCGCAACATCGTGAAAACCCCTCGAGCCTCATTGGTCAGTCTCCTGTTCATGTGCTAAGTGCATGTTCAAGGTCAACTTGCCCATGTAGAAAGGTTGGGGTGAAATGTAGTAAATTTTCTAAGTGCAGGAAAACATTACCACATGATTGTAAAATCCTAATTGTTTGATAGAATTAGGTTGAGTTCTGCTATGTTGTCTAGCATGCTCGGTTCAGTTGTTCTTGTCTCAAGTTCGGTTAGGGTAGATAAATTGTATATATTTATAACTGAGTATGGTAACAAGGAATATTTTAGACTAGTTTATACCTAGGCATTATTTTTCACTAAAGCGTCCACCTGTACAGTTCTATGATGCATGTATATCCTTCAATCATGTTTCTATAGGACAATTCGTGTCTTAATTATCGCTTTTGGCAGACATCTTATACTTCTTCTAATGTTAACTCCAAAATGTATAATAATGGTGTCAATCAATTCATTGGTGTCAAAAAACCTATCTGTTGCCACAAAATCAACTTTCTATGTCAGTCACTTACTTACGGAGTTATCATCATTTGACGAAATTCGCAAAAGGCGCTATTTGGGGGTAGGGTTGACCCTGAGTTACAATAGCCACCCTGTGCATCATATAGAGCGGGGAAGCATCATTTTGAAGGTTGGGTCACTTAGAGCACTTAATAAGGAAACGTTTGACCAATTTTGGTAGCTCTAGCTGCAATATTGGGTGAGTGAGTTGCAATCATACTTAGAGCTACTTTCAAAGTGAACGCGATTTTTGGCTATTTTTTTGGCTAAAATTGAGCAAAATGTAGCCATTTCGTACCATGAAACAAAGTTTATGGCAACCAATCATGCTAGAAAGTTATTAGTAATACTCATTCAATGTAATTCAGTGCAATTTGAAAGTTTATGGTTGCTTAATAAATATTTATGCTCTGAAACTTCAATAGTGGCATTTTTTCACTTCGGCACCTAACCGAAAATCAACTTTTGTTATGCAAACTTTTTACCATACGGAATGAGAAAATATAAGGTTTTGCTCTAAAAGAGTCATGTACACTAACACCCCCCACCCCAGAGCCTAGACTACAATCATTCGTCCCTCATGTCGGTCACCTAGAATACCTTCTCGTGCGTATTAGCAGGTGCACATCATTCATATTTGCTGCAGACGTTGCGTGCAGACAACACTGACACATACAATAATAGAATTAGCATTAATAAACTCCTCATGGCAACACTCCTCCATATTTATAATGTAACGTGATGTATTATGCAGGTTATAGTTATGGGCTGCGTAGGTATAGAGTTTTTTTATTTCTATAGCGACATTGAAATATATAGATCAGTCTGCGGTATATAGAACATGCCTAGTTGAAACGCAAATTGTGATTTTTTTGAGTCGACAAAAGTAATTATCAGACTTTATAGGTACGTAGTAATAATTATATCGTATAATTACATACGCGGAGGCACTGAATGACGCCTGGCCACATAGGCAGTGATTTTTACGCCGAATTAGGATAAATTTTAAACTGTATGGTTAATTAAATGTGTCTTACAACGATGGGCTGTCTCCACCGCGAGTTCATTATAATTACTGTGTATAATTCAGAGCTAATTACGTGAGAATTCTACAGCGCGCAGGTTTTTACGTGTATAAAGCCAAATATAATAACCAAACAACAGCTAGCACACTCACACTCACGCTCTCTCTCTCTCTCTCTCTCGCGCGCGCGCGCGCTCTCTCTCTCTCTCTCTCTCTCTCTCTCTCTCTCTCTCTCTCTCTCTCT
>NW_014577756.1:122030-132030 GCF_000485595.1 Priapulus caudatus | reverse complement strand
AGCTTGTCTTGAACTATGTCATGTTATTTTAATTAATTTATCTAATTGAAAACTATAAAATAGAAATAACTTACGTCAAAAGAAACGTTGTCGGACGATGAAACGATGTTGGAACTGTTATTGAGCATACGATAGATAAAACCACGTTGTCTTCGTTTAGAGTAACGAATACAAAGTTAAGCCGTTGCTAAGAATAAACGAGCGCCTAGCAATATGTGACGTCATTATACTCTATAGCTATGTGACGTCATTATACTCTATAGCTATGTGACGTCATTATACTCTATAGCTATGTGACGTCATTATACTCTGTCGTTGGCAAAGATGACGCGAGATTATTTGGGAAGGGATTGTTTAAAAGAGAAATCAGGTTGATATTCTGCCGTCCATCTATCTCTTTCTCTTTTTATCCTTCTCTATTCTTTTTATCTTTCTCTGCATTTAGAAATAATTATATTCATTTCTATGTAGCCGTATAGCAGACTTCACATATGAAGGGGAACGGGGGCCCATCCTAAGTTTCCCAGTAAGCACCAGCTCACAGTTCCCGGTTAATTAAAATCCAAATTTCGGCTTTCTCGCGTAAATGTAGACTTCTATCCCCGAATCAGGGAAAAAATTATCTGGTATTTGTCGAATCCTGCATAATTAAAAATGGTCCTATCTCGCAAACTGAAAATACTGCCGTCCACTCACGAAAGTACGTGTAACGGGGTGTAACGTAACACAGGGTTGTTGAACACGTGTTTATGAGATTACTAATGCATATTGAAGCTTATGTATATAGGCTAATATGACTATTGAGTGTTATCATTAATAATCGTCGAGGGGTTTACAACATTTGCTAGCTGTTCTGATTTTTATGTTAGATTTTTATGCTGTACGTGTGACGTTCTGTGGCGCTGCGTGGTCTTTCTTGTGCGCTTCACACGTTCGCGTTCGCCTACGCATTATGATATATTGACATTTGTTTGTTATTTAAATTTGCGATGTATTGTATTATTTAATAATATCAAAGACAGTATACGGTATTTATAATAATATACTCGTGATCTCTGTAAAATAGCCGACCATAATTATCGTCTGCTAATGAAGAAATGTGAAATAAAAAAAATATTAATCGAAGAAACATCTGACCATCGCCGTTTGCGGCGGCTGTTGCTCCGAGAAGTATGGCGGTGTAGGTACGTAATGTTGTGAGTTTTGTATGAAATTTGTTCCCGTTACTGTCAGTCAATCTCTGTGTTTGTTTAATACATCTAAATCGTTTACCAACCGTTTGGCAAACGTCATGTAATTGTGATACTAGGCGATAACATGAAATAGAGGTATTTTACATGTGGTGGGTCAACGGCCACAGTGGTTCAAGGATAGAGAACATGGGTCCCAACAAAACCAATGTCATTTACATCAATATAAATATAATATTATATCAATATAATAGGTTAGGGTTAGGGTTAGGGTCCCCCCCCCCCCAGAGCCTATACCACTCTGCATTTGGCAGCGGCATAGGCCTATATTGCAGGCGGAACTTTATATGATGAACTTTATCCGACAGAGAAAAGATACCGGATCGACAGTTATTATTGAGGAAGTTAGATGTAGATGGCCAGTGCACTCAGAATTCCACAGAGTCACGAACATGACATTACGTCATATGCTTAAGACATCACCTGTAAACAAAGACAGAAATGCATTACAGATTATAGTAATGACAAATTATGAATTGTTTACTTATAGCTTACTTACAACTTTCTCCCCGCTCTTGTTCCGGCGATTTCTCGCTTTAAGTTCATCAATTTTTGTCCGTATGCTCTGCCGCCTCGTTATCCTACCATCTACCCTAAAGCTAACCCTAACCCTAACCCTAATCCTAACCCTACCTGTAACATTAATCATAGCCATAGCCCTAAATCGAACCTATTTTGTATCTAAATTTAATCCTAAACGAAATCCTAATCCTAAACGAAATCCTAATCCTAATCGAATCCTAATCGAGTCTACTTTTAATCGAACTCACTATTTTTTTCACGTCCATCCAGGAAATCGCGAACCATTCTATCTCACGTGGTGTTCCGCTACGAGCGCTGTCCCAGATAACGCACGTCATAACAACAGCTAGGAACACGACAGCAGCCACCATCACATAGTTACGGAAGCCAACCTCCTTGTAACGCTGGGCAGCTGAAACAAACAGAAGTGGTCTAATGTAATATCTTCATGGCCCAATTTCTGGACGCCACCACTACCGGCGGCACACAAACTCATGAAAACGCGTGCTCGTCATATTTTTTGTATATTTATGCTTCGTAGTTATCTAGCCGCATATTTTATTTGTGCGCTTGTATTTACCTACACATTTATATACAAATATTATAATATACCTACAAATGTAAAAGTTCTAAACGACGGCGGGTGTGAGGATTACCTGGATTTGGAGGTGCGATCTCGGGATGCGACAGCAGAGCAGGAGAGGAGGCTGATCTTGGTAGCACCGGCTGTATGGTCGGAGATGCTGGAGATTCAGGAATTAAATTCGCCTCCTGAGCGGGTGGCGCCCTCACGGTTTCGGAAGGCGAGTCCTCAGCCACAGGGGAAGCTATAACGCAACGATATACTCATATAATATGCACATAATTGAACTAAAATCCATTTAAATATTAAATGACGATTTTATATATATGTAGAATCAAAAATGTTGAACCTTAAAATTCTAGAAAAATAGGATTCGATAAATAGATAACTTCTAATCTTATCTATTTGGTGTAATAGCCGCGTTCACACGGAGCGAAGGAACTCGGGTCGAAAACGACCCGTGTCAAATGCGTCCAGGGACGAGCGTTCACACGGACGTTTTCTCGGTACGAAAACGACTCTTGTCCTGGTTCATTTTTGCCGTGTGAACGCGCGACTCGGGTTGGAATTAGTACGTCACAACACGAAAACACAATGGCAATGTAAAAAAAACAATGTATAACCAAAGGGGCTCCATCTAAATCTAATCAGAGAAATTTTATACATTGTTTTTACAATGTTTCTTAAAGGTAGAGCATTTTGTTAGTCAAAGTTCTGACCACCCTAACGGGCATTGTACAATAACAACAGTTTCGATCTACACATTTCAGTATTTTTACTAATATACTAGTATAAATATATAAATGGCCAAACAAAGAGCAGAACTATGGTTACACGAGGAGAACGTCGCTCTTTTGGAGATCTGGAAAACTGATTTTATTCAGGAACAACTAACGGGGACATCGAGAAATCGAGTAGTCTATCAAGACATCGTAGAAAAACTGGCAATGCGAGGGATCATAAAATCTATTCTGCAAGTGAGTAATCGCCTCAAGAGATTAAGAAACACGTACAAGAAAGTTGTTGATAACAACAACAGATCGGGAAGAGCGCGCACAACGTATTGTATTTTTTTCTCAGCTCACAGCTCGCATAGCGTCGTGTGAACGCTCTCTTCAACGACGCTCCGTGTCGTTTCTCACTACGGGTCGTTTTTCGACCCGATTCCTTCGCTCCGGTGTGTACTGCGGCTAATGTAATCTTATAATACAATTGGGGTCGGTTAGTGTGTTTGTGGTTATTGTTCGTGTGTGTGTGTGTGGTGTGGTGTGTGTGTGTGTGAGTGTGTCGTGTGTGCGTGTGTGTGTGTGTTGTGGGTGTGTGTGCTGTATGTGTGGTGTGATGTGTGTGTGGTGTGTGTGTGTGTGTGTCGTGTGTGTGTGTCCGGCTATACGTTCCTTCCTATAACGGAGTGCCTCTCCAAACTTGGTCGGAAGCATTTTACAGATCATGACGTTTGCATGGCTATTTTCTTCTTCACAGTTTTCATTTTTTTACATTCACGTTCAAAAACATAAAAATATGTGCGAAATTTTTGCACCAAGCGCGGTGCAACGTCACAACACGAAAACACAATGGAAATGTAAAAAAACAATGTATAACCAAAGGCGCTCCATCTAAGATTTTCTGAGTCGCTCCATCTAATCTAACAAAAAATGTTATACATTGTTTTTACATTGTTTTCTTAAATAGAGTGCATTTCGTTATAACATAAGTCAAACTTCCCACGGCAAATGCCCAGCTAATGCCACCAAAAGAAAGGCATCATTGACACGCGAGATATAGCAATCGACAAATACCGCCCGCAAAATCACCCGCTGTCAAGAAACTCCTGATGTCGCAGGTCAGATTTCAACCGTAAACGTAAAACGTACAACGTTCAGACTGATTCTAATAATATCTTACAAGCTATCTTATTTTTTTAGTTAGTGTGTTATGCGCACGCGCGCGCGCGGTTTTTGTGTGTATGGTGTGTGTGTGTGTGTTGTGGTGTGTGTGTGTGTGTGTGTGTTTGTGTGTGTGTGTGTGTGTGTGTGTGTTGTGTGTGTGTGTGTGTGGTGTGCGTGTGGCGTGTAGTGTATTGTGTGTGTATGTGCTGTGTGTGTCTATTGCGCTGTGTAGTGTATGTGTTTGTGTATTGCGTGATGTGTGTTGTTTATGCGCGCGCGCGTGTGTATGTGTGTTTATGCGTGGGTGTGTGTGGTGGGTTGTTGTGTGTGTTGTGTGTGTTTATTCGCGCGCGCGCGTGTGTGTGTGTGGCGCGCGCGCGTTTTGTGTGTGTGTTTGTGTGTGTGTGTGTGTGTGTGCGCGCGCGCGTTTGTGTGTGTGGTGTGTGTGTGTGCGTGCGTGCGTGTTGGGTGTGTGTGTCTGTGTGTCCGTGTAGTGTATGTGTGTGTCTGTGTGTGCGTGTAGTGTATGTGTTTGTGTATGGTGTGTGTGTGTGTGTGTGTGTGTGTCGTGTGTGTGTTGTGTGTGTGTGTGTGTGTGTTGTGTGTGTGGGTTGTGTTGTTGTGTGTGTTGTTTATGCGGCGCGCGGCTCGCCGAGCTCCCCACCGGCCCCGCGTCCGCTCCGTTCTTGCTGCTCGAACCGAAGCGGCAATGACGGGATCGTTCACAGAGCTTCTTTGAATATCCCAGCGCGAGACGCGCTCACGGCGTCATGTCTATGTCAGTGATGCCGGCAGAGAGGACTTCACGAAGCATCTCGTCTGTGTAGTCGTCCGATGGTCCGATTACCGCAGTCACACGTACATTACTTCTAAAGCCACACGTTCACGCTTTGGCCACCGCAACGCACGCCCGCGAATTGCGGCGGAAAGCTCGGTCTGCGCCCTGTTGCATGCCTATCGCACTCGGCACGTAAGGACGCCGGTGCGACGGGGATGACGGTAAACGCGCAGGCGATGTATCCGCTAGAACCTCCTCGTGGATTTGGCCCTGATGGAAGGTTCTGATTTTGAGGATGACCGGTTCGGATAGAGCGTCGGCTCGCAGGCACCTGAGTACTGCGAGCGTGCCGAATTGTTCCGTCGATCTTCCGACTCCACACGCAAATGCTTCGCCGACCAGGTCGCACCGAAGGTGTTTTCCACTTCTCGAGTTTCCACGCCATCTGTCGATCGGGCGCTCACAGAGTTTTGGACGCTTTCAGCACGGACGGTCCTTCGGGTATTGTGCGACACGTGCAAATGAACATTCAATGTGGCGGATGGCGATACCCGTCGAGTGTGTCCTTCCCGTCTGTATTTCACATCTCAGAATGGGCCAGGCAACTATTACCATAGCGAGGCAGGAAGCGCTGTTGCTGTCACATTAAGAAGCAACTGCGTTTCCTGGAATGAATTTTATATCAGCTAGAAAAGTGTAAGCGAACACGCTGAAGACAAAGAAAGGGAACTACAATGTCAATGACATATAACGAACATAACTGTCAGAGTCTCCTCTTCTGCCAGTCGTAATATAACTAAATGGACAAGTATCCCATATATATGACAACAAGCAATGACTTGAAATCGGTTTTTGATATCATTTACGATGCCGTAATGTCATCTCCAGTCCAGAGTCAAGCAATTGATGTAAACATTTGTGCGCCTGTACTGTTTTTTGGACCCAGAGTGAAATGGAGGTGTTCAGCGGAATAACCACGGCCTCACTGGACTTAAACAGCATGCGAAAACTGGAGTAAAACAGTGACACTACTAATCAGGACCTCCACATGGAAGCAGGCCCATGCACAAAAATGTACCTTATCGACACGCGAGCAGTTGCGTGTTTACTAATCACTGATGATAGCTATCTTGCGTACAGCGCGGACTGCCGTGCGAAACCTGTCCGGGTGCAAGTAGCTATAACTCTGTACACAAGCGCGCGGGCAGACGGCCGCACGCCAGGCTTTTCGATATACTTGTAAAACAACTGATCGCCTCCTGACCTGCGATTTCAATTAGACCATTTCTTAGTATCCCCAGCAAGGTGATACAACACAAGGGCCAGTTTCTCCTACATCTGCCATCGCGTTAACATGCATAATCTACATGGGCCTAGTATTGCCTTTAACATATAACAAATAGTTCTCACTTGAACATACTGCTGTTACGCATATGGCTCAGACAAAACGAACTTCATCAATGGGCATGAACTCTGATATTACTGCTGCACGTAAACCGAAAAACTCAGTAGAATAATTTAGTGCAACGACTACACCACATTGTGGCACGTGCCGACCCGATCGCCTGTATTCACCAGTACGAAAAAATGACAGACAGGGACAGCAAAATGGTTAACCTTACTTTTTACCGGTGACCGGACCCATAGTACGGGACACTGGTTCCTTAAAATGGGAATCACACCGTTGCGTAATTGGCACTATTATTGGTGCTTACTTACAACTTTCATTTATAATGTTCCGTGGACCTATTTAGTACGGCTACTCTGCTCCAGTCAAGAAATTTGCTAAAAAATCGAAAACGTGATTAAGTGATACCAACTACCCATCAAATTTTTGCATTGGTATGCTCTAAAAGAATAAAAGGGTAAACCATTGTTTATTGCCCTAATGAATTGAACCAATCACACGTTTTTATTTACTAGATGATCGTACTATGTCGTATCTCTATGCCTCCAGCGCAAGCAAATTTCAAATAGAAATTTCCTCCAGTACCTAATTTATTGTGACAACCCACTTTTGAATTTATTAACGATAAATGGTATTTTGGGATATTTATCAATTTACCATAAGTGGTGAAAGCAAAATTTTCCGCGTCACAGTTAAGCACAAATATGCACTAAAATCGCATCCCCGTCAATAATCAACTTAAAATACGCAATCAAGATGTTTCTTATTTTCATAGTTACCGTGACAGGCAAAGAAAATTCTAGTAAGTGTCCTGTAAGTGTCGGTAAAAACAATGCGAAAATGGCCAGGAAGACAACTGTTGAAACACTCTGCTTTAAAAAAACGCGAAAACCGATTATTTGCTTGCACCAATCTATGACACCTCGCGCTGGCTTTTTGCACGATAACAATACTCAAAATACATAATCGCACAAAATGGTAAACACTAAACCCAGCTGTCGTAACATACTATTTGATACTTAGTGCTCATAATGGCTCATGCTGGCCATGAGGAAACTGGGCTTTCGCTGTCTAAATAGGTAGACCGCAAGTTTCACACTCTTATTCCAGTTTTCTCGATTTATTAGTGAGGATAATAGGCCCTAGCTCACATTCTATGTAACTCACTATAACTCAGTTCAATGATCATTACCAAGCTATGTACTATTATGAAATGTCGTATGTACTATCACTCGCTGATATAATAATAACTGATATTATACACAGTCGTGGTAACATAGTTATCATTAGTGGCCGTAGTTTGGGACGGGGCCAATGGGGGCCATGGCCCACCCTTTTGATCCGAGAAGTAAAAATAAAATAAAAAGAAATTGTTCTACAAAAGAAGAATTAGCGTAATCAGAATGAAGGCTGTACATGTACTCAAAAGTGCCTCAAATTGACACATCCTCCCTGCGATCAACATTCACACACTTTTCTGGGGGAGGGACCCCCCACCCCACTCCGCGCTGTGTTCACAGCTCCCCAAATAACCTGATATAGCCAACTTCAAAGAAGCAAGTTACATATCTAGCGAGCAGTAGAAACAGACAAACACGCAAATGTCAACTTTTACCGGCGGGTTCGCACGCGAAAAAAAGATTGCAGGAGCTGAGAGGGCGGGGAGCAATAGGTGTGGCAGGCCCGCGGTACGCGGCGAGACCCACGATCCCAAAATATTAAGTCAGGTCCACTAATTAGCACCGTTCGCCATTTTTGGCGGGAGACCCCTGTTAAAAATCCTGGCTCCACGGGCCACTGGTATCGTGGTACGGTGTATCCTAGATGTGCCGAAGCCAAGCAGATTGGGTTATACGGCTTCCTGCTGCGGCGGGGGGGGGCGCCGAATCTGTGGTGCATCATGGGAGAACGAGCGACAAAACGTAACTCTTTGTACTACCAAAGATGGATTAGACTCAGCGCTAATGACCCCGCGGGCCAACACCCACGCAGTGGGGGACGCCCACAAACACCAAAACAACGCGACGCCGCGCAGCACACACAAGCCGAAGAGAAATAAAATCAAGGACCGCCGCGGCACCACACAGGACACGCGAGCCACCGAAATGATGAGGCCAAACACATACTCCTGCAAGAGACTTTGTACCCAGACCGAAGCGCACCTACTGGACGATACTAGCAGTACCGTCAGAGCCTCTTAAAGCGACCCCGAACATCGAGGTGGCAACGTATGGGCATGTATATAATATATCGAATGAACCGGGACAGTCACGCTGCCGCATACGAGCCGGCACAACCCAGACGCCGCTTCGCGGCCCACTTCGCGTTTTTCAAGAATGAAAATGCCAGCTAGGTGCCCAGTAGTGTTAAATTTGTGGAATAAAAAGACGCACAAAAAATTTTACACAATCGTGAAGTTTGAACAGTGTTCAAAAAAGATAGGTGAGATGTCCATGTGACGGTGCCTCCAACCATAAAGAATGTAACTAAGCCCGCAAGAAGATAACGTTTGCGTTTTGCCGATCCCTTTTTTCATGGGGACCAACGGCTCATCAAGGTGGTAACAGGAGTTGCAAGTTGCCTAATTTCCGAGCTGACACGCCGCCGCCCTCCCCAGCCGCCGCTTCCATGCAGTTACAAGCCCTGACGGCAGCTCTAATCGACACGCGCTGCTCAGAGCCCGCCGCCCGCGAGCCTGACGGGCTATAACTCATACTAACTGACAACTAGAGCTCAATCTATGCACCTGATAAGCCTGACTGCTAGCTCGCAGATGCAGCCCCCAGCCACGGTACGTAAACAGTAAGGGTCCGCAGCCTGGCTAAATCTGAGGCGGGTGTAAGCGGAGTTTAAAATACGCCCCTATACTGGGGTCTGCGTCGGCTAACGGACTACACAGTAAGTGCTAGATCCCTCAGCACCTAGGTAACTAAACAAAGTGCCGACATAGCGACAGACAGCGCTACAATCTATCCGGCCCGGCCGACCGCCCCCCCCGCCGCCTTCGCAGCCCGACGGCCCCGCCGCGCCGCCCGCCGCGCCCCTCCGGCGCGGCGCCCCAGCCGCGACAAACCGCTGCAGCACCGCCCCCGAAGAGCCGCCCGGCCGGGCCCCGCCTAACGTCATAACTGCGTGAACAGACGTAATCGTGGTGGAGGTGGAGGGGGAGTTCTACGTGAAAAGACCGCCTGTTGTATCCCAAATGTTTACCACGTGCAAGCGCTTGTACGATACACGCGGCTGCGCCGAACAACCATGGTGGAATGCACAAGCCGGCGAAGTGTATCAGGAACCTCGCGTGGCACTTCTCAAAAGAATGTCGGTGGATCGAAGGTTATGAAAGTTGCCCGACGAGAATGCGCGTACGTTTACAGTGTCTTCAGAAGTCAGATTAAGAAATGGAAAGCTCACATCGATTACGTGATACAACAGGCGCCAACTATTTGCCAGAAGCGAAATCTACGGTAACCACTCATCCATGCGTTACAGGCGGCGTACGCAATAAGGGCCGTACAGGCTGCAAATTGCACAGAGAGCTGCCAGGCCCTGCATAAACGCAATTAATGCAGG
>NW_014577756.1:111492-122005 GCF_000485595.1 Priapulus caudatus | reverse complement strand
CTGCTCTGTGCTGCTGTGTGGCTGTGCTCGTGGTGCCGGTGTATCTGTGTATGGCCTGAAAACAGGACAGATTCTGACCAGCCTAACGGCATGGACCTGAGCCGCGCCGCTGTATCTATACATCACATCTACATTCTTGACGTTCGTCCTGCAAGAACAGCTTGTGCGAGACCATCAAAAGCTTTACAACCTCCGTCGCGATGACATGCTATCAAACTATCGTCCGTGCAATTGCTACGCCATACTAATTCAAGCACACCACGCGGCTATGTCTCTGTTTCAATCGCTGCTAAAGTTCAGCCGGGTCACAATATAACTATATTCTATTTTCGTCCTATGCTGTTCAATCATTCATTCATTATTATTCATTAGTGTATAGTCTATCATTATATAAAGGGCTGGCCGTATTTAGTATTTTAATAATAGCCGATTTTGCCCCGTCCTTCAGGCCCGTTTGCCGCTCTCACACTGGGCGGGCCCCCGTGTGGGTATGTTTCCTGGACCCGGGCGCCCGCCCTATTATCATATACTAATAGCGAATCCTTCTGTTTACCGTGGTGGCTCGAAACTGTTATTCCGAAACACACAAGTTTTCATAATACGGCGTTACGTTTCCAGGATCACTTGGCGCGGGCTGGGGGGTAGGACATATGCAAAAGGGATCCACAGTCGATCAATAATCGAGGACTTTTATACTGCTTCGGCGACCGTGCCGAGCACGCGGCTGACGAGCAGGATGGGGGCGAGGAGGCGCGTTCGCCGTCTGTTACGCCCGCGTGTACCAACGGGCCAGCGCAGAATTGCCAAGTCATGGCTTCGCGCAGTTCACTCGTTGAAAATAAAAACGGAGACGCCGCGGGCCCATACTGCATATAACGACTCACAGGGGGTACAGGCGTAGAACATCGCTCAACCTTCTCTCTCTCTCTTCGCCTCCCCCTCTCTCCTTCCTCTTCGCCTCCCCCTCTCTCTCTCTCCTCTCTCTCCTATCTCTCTCTCTCTCTCCTCTCTCTCTCGTCGAGGGTCTCCTCTCTCTCTCTTCCTCGCCTTCATCTCGTCTTCTCTCTCTCGCTCCTCTCGCTCCTCCTCTCTCTCCTCTCCTTCTCTCCTCTCTCCCTCGCATTCTCCTCTCTATCGCAAGATGGTTTTAAGCCTATGCTCCTTGAAACCTTGATGCTCATGGGGCCGCTATTCTTAATTTAATTTATCCTAATTGAAAAACTAAATAAACATAGACAATAACTTACCGTTCAAATAACGGTGCCGGCTGTCGGACGGACTGCCAAGACGAGCTGTCGGTGCAACTGCTCTATTGCAGCCACTACGAGTAGATGAAAACGCACCCGTTCGGTCTTCGCTTTTAGCGGCCAGCGGCCCGAGCTTAACGAATACAAACGGTAAGGCCCGCCCGTGGGTGCTTAAGGCAATAAAACGGGACCGCGCACCGTTCAGCAATATCGTAGACGTCATCTGAGTACTCTCATAAGCTATGCTTGACGTCATTATAGCTTCTATCAAGCTACCGCCGGCGCTGTGACCGTCATCCTATTTACTCTTGTCCGTTTTCGGCACAAGGATGACGCCGTGAGATTCATTTTCGGGGACGGCGGATGTGCTTCTAAAAGGGGCACGAACAGATGCAGGGGGCGTTGGATATCTCTGCCGCCAATCTTAATCTCTTATCTCTTTATCCTTCCTCTATTCTTTTATCCTCTTCCTCTTGCCAGTTCTAGAACAATTAATTCATATTCAATCTTCTATGATGCTAGCCGTATAGCAGAAAACTTCACATTCCCACATGAAGGGCCGGAACGCGGGCGCCCGTGCCTACAAGCGTTTCCCAGCTAAGCACCCAGCCCTGCCACCAGGCTTTCCCGGCGCGAGGTTTGTCAATTAAAACTTCCAACAAAGCACAAAGTTATCCGGGCTGTCTGTTCGCGGTCGAAAATGCTTAGACTTCTAACGTTCACCGAATCAGGCGACAAAAAAAATACTTGCTGGGGCTACTTTCGTTCCGAATCCCTGCTCCATTAATTACAAAGAATTCCTGGTTCCTATCTCCCGCCCAAACTGGAAACAAAATACTCTTCGGCGGGCAGGGCGCCCGGCCGCGCTACCACTCGACGGAAACGTATGCTGTAACCGGCGGCGGTGGTAACGTAACACAGCGGGCGGCGCGCCAGGGGTTCGGGTTTGACACCACGGTGTTTATGGAGCATCTACTACATGCATCATTTTGAAAGCTTATGTTACATAGCGCCTCAATATGGCACTACTTGCAGTGTTCCTATCATTAATAGATCCGGCTCGATCAGGGGGTTTACCAACATTTGCTAGCTGCTTCTGATTTTCTCATGTTAGCATTTTTGATGCTGCTTACGTGTTGGACGCGGCGCGGGCGGCGGCGCCGCGCGGGGGCGTTCGCCCGGGGGGATGTGGCGCTGCTCACGGGCTTTTTCTTCCGGCCTGGCGCCCTTCCACCCACGATTCGCGCTTTGCGGCCTACCGCATTATGACTTCACTTTGACATTCTGTTTGTTCACTTCTAAATTTGCGCACGGCCGGCCCGGCCCGGCCGGCCGGGGTGTATTGTATTTATTTTAATAAGTATCAAAGGACCCCAGTCATATACCGGGTCATTGTATACATAATAATTTACTCCCTGCATCTCTGCCTAAAATAGCCGACCATAATTTTATCGTCCTGCTAATGAAGCAAAATTGTGGAAATTACCAAAAAAAATGATTAATCGAAGGAGAAGACATCTGGACCATTCGCCGTTGCGGCGGCTTGCTTGGCCTCCGAAGAAGCCGTTTATCGGCCGGCTGTCAGCGGTACGGTAACTGTTTCGCCTGAGTTTTGTCGCGTATTGAAATTTCGTTCCGTTACTGTCAGTCCAATCCTCCGCCCCGGCCGGCGCCGAGGCGCACCCCGGGCGCGCGCGGGGGCAGACCCGCGACCTGTGTTTGTTTACATCACATCTAAATCGTTTCCAACCGTCGTAACACGGGATTTGGGCAAAACGTTCATGTAATTGTGCGATACTACGCCCGGGATACACATGAAATAGAGCGATTTTACACTTGTGGGTGGCCCCGCGCGACGGTCAGCAACCGGCCCCACCCAGTTTCAAATAAAACAATCGGTCCCAAACAAAAAACAATGTCAATTTACATCAATATTAAAATATTAATATGTATAATGCAATATAATTAGCGTTAGCGTTAGCGGTTAGGGTTAGGAATTAGCAGCGGTTAGGCGCTTAGGCCACTATTTGGTTTTTATTGCCGGACCCATGCTTCTCTATCCTTGGGCAGTCACTGTCACAGTCACAGTCATAGTGTTCTAACTTCTCAGTATCGCTCATAGGGTCTATGTCCCCCAGGGTACTGCCGGAGCGTACCCTGGGTACGGTCCGGTATACCAGAACGTACCCTGGTCACTATTTGATATGGTTAGGGTTAAGATTAGGGTTAGGGTTCGGGTTAGGGAGTAGGCGTAGGCGACTCCCTAGACTCGTTAGTGGAGTAGGCGAGGTACGGTCCGGCATATTAGATAGTACCAGGGTACGTTCCGGCAGTACCCCGGGGGACATAGACCCTCTCAGCATCAGTATCAGTAACTGAGTAGCGTCAGTGAGTAAGTGCGTGACCACTTACAAAAACATAAACAAAAGATAAAGCCAAGTTAAGTCTAATGCCTTGTCTAATTGCATTCTTCTTTTTAGTAAACACTTGCGCCAATACTTTGCCGAGTAACCGCTGCTAGCAATGGAGAAGTCCCTCGTTCAACCCCTCGAGCAGTTTCTGCTGCTTGCGAAGACTGCTCGTGGTGCAGCCATCGTGGAACTGATTAAGCAAGTTCTAGAGGCACCCGGAGTCTATGTCTTCGGAGAGCTGCTGGACATGCCAAACATTCAATCGGTATTCCCAGCACGATAATTAATAAAGATTATACTCATCACTGTCAACTCTTTCTTCTGTTTCTTTCTGTTCTGTTTGTGTCTGTCATTTCGTATTGGAATTCTCTCCCTTCCTCTTTAGTAAATTGCAAATTTGGGTTTTTTTCAACTGCGAACTACAGTGTTGATCTGTCTATTTGATCACCTTTGTCTCTTTTGAAATTTGGTGCATTATAAGCTATTCTGAACACATTGTATGAGATTTTCGGAAGCGAGGCGGTGTTTTGGACAAATTTCTGATAATTTGAGCGAGGCGGCCCACCTCGCTCGTGTCAATGCAGGGGAAACACTATATGGTGAGCACAAACTTTCCTACGTAACGGTACTGTGTTTTTTCTCATTTAGATGGTTGTTGAGTCATCGCCAGAGGCGTTACCTTACTGGCGTTTACTTCATTTGTTTGCATTTGGTACCTACGCAGATTATAAAGGTAATGTCGATCAGGTTGCTGATTAAACTGTGCATAAATAACTGGCTTTTAGAATGCATAATTTAGCTGAAAAAGGGGAACTAACAGACAATTTAGATGTAATAGGAATATAATGGCAATAAAGTTAACCAGTTGGGATCAGTGTATGAATATTATATTGTGCCATAACTGGGTACCGGTATATATAGAGAGTTGTATAGTAATTATGTGAAATCTGGTATTTTTTTAGATCTTCAGTTACACATTTATACATTTTATTAAAATTCCAGTTGGTGGTATATTAACTTACATGTATGCATTTTGAGGATATTTGTAAAATATTAATTAATTCACTTCAGAAAACAAAGCTCAACTTCCTGAGATGACACCAACACAAACAAAGAAGTTGAAGCATTTAACTATAGTTTCATTAGCAAACAAATCTAAGGTACACTATTTCAATAAGTCATAATTGGTTTGACGTTCAATATAGGAATGTACATTTGAGCTCTAACAATTCTAATACCCTATATGAAGTTAGTGTGGTTTGCCATAACGATTCGTAGACAAAGCATTACATTATGCATGGCTAGAATTTCACAACAAATTCAGGAATCTTGAAGGAAGGATTGTAAATTTTCCGACCGATTCGTCAGCAACGATTATGATAGCCGACCTTGCATTTTTCAGTGCATCCCTTACTCCGTCTTGTTACAAGAACTTGACATCAGCAGTCTGCGAGGGCTGGAGGATCTAATAATCGAGGTGATATACGCGAACGTTGTTCGCGGTAAGCTCGATCAGAAGCGGCAGTGCCTAGAGATAGATTACACGATCGGTCGCGACATTCGCATGGAGCCAGCTATCATCGGCATACTCCAGGAATGGTGAGATTACTCTGGTCCACGCACCACTGCTTTAAAGTGATTACGTCACCATAAATACTAAAAATTACAAAAAAAATTTCCACTTTTTCACAAAATATAAGTAATTCTGTTCACTTTTTATGGTTAAAGGCTCACAATGCGCATCCAAACGCTAATTTCTCCAGTACTAGACTAGCAAATACTTTGTGGCATGCATACTCACACTACCTTATGACAAAATAAACTCTAGTTCCTCCCATTTCACTGCGCGTTGTCTTATAAAAGGTATTTGAAAATATACCTCCAATGTTGTTCAAATTCTCTGATGTTGTTGACAGTTTCCCCAATCCCCAAGCAACCGTGCAGCGGTGCAGTGGTACAGCGGTACGGGTGTAGCAAAGATAAAAACATGTGACGTCACGTCACCACTTCGAGGCTATATTGTTTGGCAAACAGTCGGTGTTTGCGCCAGAATGCCAGTTTTCTTACCTCTTCTTGTGGGTTTTACAGAAACGCTGCAGTTGAAATGCGAGCAACTGAGTTATTTTTGTCATAAAGTAGGAGTGTGAATTATGCGATGCGCACGAAGTATTTGCTAGTCTAGTACTGAGAGAAATTAAGCATTGTATGCCGCATCTGTGAAGCCTTTAAATTGCTGCTTATACTTCGCTATTTTACTATATTATTCTCGATGTGAACCTACACTCTAGTGACTCATACATAAGACAATATAGCAGCAATTATGTCAGGAACATTATTTCAAATCATCCAGGTTTTTGGCGATTTTTAAACTAGTTGAGAAACGAATTCTTATCAGGTAATGAATTTGACAGAAAGTTTTAGGCCCGTTAATTCTTACATTTTAATGTAAAAAAAAATGGCAACAAAAAATTTTTTTTTCTTTTGAAAAAAAATTGTTACCGATAGAAAATTCGTAGGACGTAGTCAATTTAAAGGATACATGAATCTAGATTTCTTGCATATTTGTAGTTACAATAGGTATAAACTATGCTACGTAAAAAATTCACTGTTCAGTATTTATTAGAATTTTTTTTTTTTTTTCTTCTTTTTTTTTTCCCTTTAAATCTGCTATCTGTCCTACTTTTCAATTTACATGTTTATGCATTTTCTTGCCCATACATTATTTAGTTTACGGATACGTGTGCGAAAAAATAAACCTTTTTAGCACTGCACCGTGCATTTAGATTATAGTGTGCTTCATTCATGAGGTTAGATTGGAATGTTGAAAGCTGAATTCGAAATCTCTGGATAAAAACGAATATTCTGTATGGCCCATGAATTTTGCAACCATGTTAGACTGGGAAGGAAAGCATATGGATGTGTGTCGGCCCTTGATTGAAATTGTTGTAGCTGTTGTAATAGTGGATTAGGTCGTAAAGTATTTATTTCGAACATAATTTCAACCAGTCTCGTGTTTTCCCCACTTTACGACACTTACCGTCATGCTTGATTGAAAATTGTTGTAGCTGCTGTACTAATGGTTTAAGTCTTAAGTGATGAATACAGTCAAGAAGCCAGATACGATAATAATGGTTTATTTACGTGAAGTGCAACGATGTAGTGGAACGATCATTCATTCAACTAAATATGTGTGGGATGGGAGCGAGTGATAGTTGTGTTCACATGTTATCTAGGTGCGACAACTGTGAGCTAACCCTAGCAAATATCGAAGAGCAAGTGAAGAAGGCCAACACGCAGCGAGATCACCACACGAAGATCAAAACTACAATTGAGACTGAGGTACGTGAAACAAGCGCTTTTGGCCTGTATGCTCATGAGAAAAAGTTTACTATGTTGAATCTGCTATGTTATTATTGTTTTTTTCTGGTTCCGTGTGCACGAAAGATCTGGAACATGGCCCATGTGTAGAAGTGGTAAATGTAATTTTTATGGATTTGAACTGGTTAAATGTTTGCAACATATTACTCACATCATAAATTACTGGGCAATCACAGCAGTTTCATATTGCCTTGTAATTTATATATATAGGTCTTAAATATACACATTTGCCTATCTAATTGTCATATATACGTAACAATGTTTTGTGTCAATAGAAAATACAAGTGACTGTACTACCAACTAAATTAATAAGTATGAAAAGCTATGTGCATTTTTTTTTATTGATTTACACTTGTATTTTATTTCTATACTAGATGGCAGCAGCTACTGCAGTATGTGGTTGATAACACGAACTCGGCTAGCATATCACTATTTTATTGGTTTTTAGCTCATCTGACATAGTCAGATGCAGCTTGTAGAATCGCAAGTTGATTGATAGTAGCGTGCGTCGTGCGTCCGTCCGTGCTCCTCAACAGTTGGGCACAAATCTTCAACCGCTCGACGTACGGTCACGATATTCGGGACGTGGGGGGTAATCGAAACGAGTTGGGATGTTGAAGCTGGGGTCAAAGGTCAAGAGGTGTAAAAGAAGCGGGAACATTCCCTTCTTAACTTAAGGTAAGGGGAAAATGCAGAATTGCTGCCACAAATCTAAACGGCTTGACTCAGGCTCGTGATAGTCGTGTATAGCATCATGGTAGGAAAAGCCACCACTGCTGCGAAAATGGAGTCACGGTCAAAGCGTCAATGGGGCACAGGCGCAGATTGTTAGACATTTTTCTGAGGACATGGTCTGACGGAGCGATTGAAAACTTTTTGTTTCAAGAGTGACCTACCATTTTTATGGCTTTATTGAAGCGGCATGAAATGTGCTTTCACTGACGTGCGAAGAGTAAGTGCTCTGATAACCTTTTGACCCCAAAGGAGGGTTAAACATGGATTTGTTGACTGTTAACAAGGACGAACTGCTTTTGCTATTAGAGCCCCCTTCACCCGCCCCTCCCCTCCCACCCTTCCTCCCACCCTCCACCACCACCACAAACCACTACGCCCGCGCTCGAGCCATATCCATGTAACGTTAAAATAGCGAAGCCTCATTAAAGCACACAGCTATATCTTTATTACTGTACTACCAGTATAGCAAAGCCTATCAACGCGGTGGCGGAGGGCGCACTTGATTCGGTTGCCAGTGAGTTTATCAGAAGAATAGCCGGCTACAGTACACGTCAGTTTGAGCCGCTGTCGCCCTCTGCGGCACTTGTTGTTCTTAGAATCTTCAAAAAATTCAATCCAAAATAACTTATCTCATTATTTCGTTTAAACGATTAAACTTATGCTCAGAAATAGGTTAGCCTTGATAACATGATAGATAGATAGCATAGATAATAAGTTTATTGCCAAAACTTAAGTGTTAAACAACGTTAACAATTTTAAAATATAATTTGGGTGCAAACAAGCATAATCATTCAGGGCAGTTATTAAAACTGAAATTGATAATATTTACAATCAATATACGTCTCATCGTAAGACATAAAACATGAGATAAATCAATAAACATAATAAGAGATAACAGCATCTCAGCGGTGGACTTAGTAATGGTTTTAGCATAACTTTCTTCGTGGATTAACAATGTCAGTGTCACGAGCGATTTGTGTGGCCAACTATGCTAAGGCCAAAACATAATATATGTGTGGTTACCGTTACATGCCGATAAAAATAGGGTAGGTAGGTAGGGAAAACATTTTATTTTCTTGAAATTTTTCTTTTTTTTACTTTAAAGAAAATTGACAATAAAATGTTTCTAGGGTCGCTGGGAATAAATAGGGTCGGTCGGGAAACCGTAACCACACCTAGATTTTGTTTTGGCCTAACATACATGTTACATAAGATATTTGACGTTTATCATTGTAGTGTGATTCTGCATCTTGCAATGCTTAACGGCAGCAGTGTACCGTAAACGCTGCTCGGCTCTGACACTAAAGCTGTCCGCTTGTTTATGCTGTGTGAAGCTGTCAGCAGTGTGTCACTACTGTGTATCCACATAGGTGGCGAATATCAAGAAGACGCTCAAGGCGCAGGCGCAGGAATATGACGAGTCGATGGCAGTCGACTCCGCCCAACCCGTCGTCACGCAGCCGGAGAAACCTGCCAAGAAATCATCGAAAACAAAAGGGTGAATACCATAAACTTGGAATGTACTCTATCTTGCCTAACTGACCTATGCATGCCTGAGTGGGGGTAACCCGTCTCTTTTTGGTTGGATGTTGCTGCTAGATAAGTTGAGGTAGCCGAGTTTATACGTGTTTTTTTACGCGCGCACGCCATATTGTTGGCTTTGCTAAACATTGTCTCTTAGAACGAACTTCGTATCGCAGTGACTGACAATAATGACTGGTCAATAATGACTGGTCAGAGCTTCTTGGAATTCATATTAGATGGATAGCTGGATAGGCTAGTCTATCATTGGTGTAGCATCTTGGCATCTATGATATTGCTGTATGTTTGCTGTGTTAGGCGTAGAATGTGAGAAATGCTGATCTAGGCAGTAGCACAGCCCTGCGGTTAGCTCATTGGTACGGTGACCCACGACTTCGAACTGTGATTTAATGTGGCCAATTATTTGCCATTTGACTAGATAAAATATATTATACGAATTGTTAAACACTGAAAATGCAGCTGACATTTCTTCCTCAGTATAGCAGTGCACTGTCTTTGCTTTAGAATTTACTAGGTGATGAACAGTGTATGATTTATTCAGATCGGTTCGTTAACCTTGTAAATAAATCTGTTTATTTTGTATCAGGAAAATCGTGATAATGTAATCGCTGGCTTTGTCACTCTTATAAATGAATGTACAATTGTTTGTTATCCACTCAATACAACTGTCCTTGACCATTAGATAGTAGTTAGTGGCGCTAACCCTGATCACGCCACCTCTGGTGGAAACTAATGATGAAGATAATGATAATGATAATGATAACGAGGACGGTGTGTAAGATAACGAGCACTTTGTCAGATCACCAGTTATTAATTGTTCCTCGGATTTGTCCGAATGGGATGCGGATGTCGTGTTTGAATCCATCGTTAATGAAGTAGGTTCTCCGTTTCCTCGTTAACTTGACTCTGCATTGACACGCACGCACGCACGCACGCACGCTGCGTGCTGTGGTACGCGCACGTCAAGCACTTGCTGATATCTCATCTTGCTTGTTTGCAGGCTGCGTGGAAGTGGAGGCAAATTCTGGTCGAAATCATCGTCGTGAGAGCAGTTTGTAGTGGATCTGCAGTTTCCCTAGAGAGTGCGAGAGAGATGGGTGGGGAGAGGAGAGAGGGAGTGGAGAGAAAACGAGAGAGAGGGGGAGGAGAGAGGGGAGGGAGAGAGAGAGAGAGAGAGGGAGAGAGAGCGAGCGAGAGAGA